>NW_016805783.1:3804452-3815165 GCF_001698545.2 Rhinopithecus bieti
AAAAAAAAAAAAAAGGTCATTACTATACCATTACCTTGTCTAGTAAAATTAACAATAATTTTTTTTTTTTTTTTTTTTAGACGGAGTCTCGCTCCGTTGCTCAGGCTGGAATATAGTGGCACCATCTTGGCTCACCACAGCCTCCGTCTCCTGGGATCAAGCAATTCTTCTGTCTCAGCCTCCCAAGTAGCTGGCACTACAGGTGCCTGCTGCCACACCTGGCTGATTTTTGTATTTTAGTAGAGACAGGGTTTCACCTTGTTGGTTAGGCTGGTCTTGAACTCCTGACTCCAGGTGATCCACCCGCCTCGGCCTCCCAAAGTGCTGGGATTACAGGCGTGAGCCACCACGCCCAGCCAACAATAATTTCTTAGTATCATCACTTAGTCATTCAAATTACTCTAGTTGTTTCAAATCAATTTTTCATCTACAATTTGACTCAGGATCCAAATAAGGTCCTTCATTGTTATTTTATTTATTTATTTTCTCTGAGATGGAGTCTTGCTCTGTCACTTAGGCTGGAGTGCAATGGTACGATCTTGGCTTACCGCAACCTCTCCCTCCTGGGATCAAGCTATTCTTCTGCCTCAGCCTACTGAGTAGCTGGACTACAGGTGTGCGTCACCATGCCTGGCTAATTTTTGTACTTTTTTTTTTAGTAGAGATGGGGTTTTGCCATGTTGGCCATGCTGGTCTTGAACTCCTGACATCAGGTGATCCACCCTCGTCGGCCTCCCAAAGTGCTAGGATTATAGGCGTGAGTCACTGTGCCGGGCCCCTTCATATTTACTGACTGATTTGGCTCACAGGTCTTCAAAAACTTAACAGGTTTCTCTTTTTTGCTGTCTTCATCTTTTTTCTTCCAGTTTAGTTGTTGAAGAAACTTAGGTGATTATCATTCATTGTTTTTTGTAGTCTGGATTTTATATCTCCATGGTTTAAGTGGTTGAACATTTAAAATATTCCTGTGTCCCCTTTATTTTCTGTAAATTGTATAGAATGGATGGGACACTGTCTTATATATCTCCATGATAGAGCTGTGGTTTATGAATGATTTTAAGAATTCGTTGAGGCCGGGCGCGGTGGCTCAAGCCTGTAATCCCAGCACTTTGGGAGGCCGAGGCGGGCGGATCACAAGGTCAGGAGGTCGAGACCATCCTGGCTAACACAGTGAAACCCCGTCTCCACTTAAAAAATACAAAAAATTAGCCGGGCGAGATGGCGGGCGCCTGTAGTCCCAGCTACTTGGGAGGCTGAGGCAGGAGAATGGCGTGGACCCGGGAGGCGGAGCTTGCAGTGAGCTGAGATCCGGCCACTGCACTCCAGCCTGGGCGACAGAGCGAGACTCCGTCTCAAAAAAAAAAAAAAAAAAGAATTCGTTGAATGCTGTGGTCCTTCTTTCAGTTTGTATATGTTCACAATAAAATTTTGCCTACAGTTTTACTGGTCTTCTCTATTGTCCTTGTGTGCTCCTTCCCCTCCATTCTTCCCCTCACAAAAAAAAGTCCCCATTGAGTTTAATATTATGGCCTGTGAGAGTTGCTTGGTAATATTTGTAATGCTGCTATTGAATTAAATTGTTTGCTTTGGATATAAAATTTAGTGACTCATCTTTTCGTTTGTTTGTTTTTGAGATGGAGAGTCTAGCTGTGTCACCCAGGGTGGAGTGTGCAGTGGCACAATCTTGGCTCGCTGCAACCTCCACCTTTCAGATTCAAGCAATCCTCCCACCTCAGCCTCCCAAGTAGCTAGGATTACAGGCATGCACCACCATGCCCAGCTAACTTTTTTTTGGGTATTTTTAGGAGAGACAGGGTTTCACCATATTGGCAGGCTGTTCCAGAACTCCTGATCTCAAGTGTTCTGCCTGCCTGGGCCTCCCACAGTGCTGGGATTACAGATGTGAGACGCTGTACCTGGCCTAATGACTCATCTTAAAAGAAAATTCGAATATTGAACTTTGAAGTTAAACATTTTATTATTATTATTTTATTATTATTATTCTTATTTTTTTTTTTTTTGAGACGGAGTCTGGCTCTGTCGCTCTGTCACGCAGACTGGAGTGCGGTGGCATGATCTCGGCTCACTGAAACCTCTGCCTCCCAGGTTCAAGCGATTATCCTGCCTCAGCTCTCAAGTAGCTGGGATTATAAGCACCCGCCACCATTCCCAGCTAATTTTTGTATTTTTAGTAGAGACAGGGTTTCACCATGTTGGCCAGGCTGGTTTTGAACTCCTAACCTCATGATCTGCCCACCTCGGCCTCCCAAAGTGCTGGGATTACAGGCGTGAGCCGCTGTGCCCAGCCAAGTGCAAGAATTTTGACCAGCACAAAGGTTTAAAGAAGATAGAGAAATGTTTCTGATGGAGAGTAAAGCAAATAATTTTGGCAGATGAATGATATAAATGTTTAAAATGCACAGATTTGATTAGGCAGTTATGTGAAGATGATGAGAGTGAAATTTGGATGAGGAAGAAAATACCTGATTTACAAGAATACATGAAGAAATAATCTAAGATTATATAGCATTTTTCCTGATGGTTATGAGTGGAAATAGTGCCTAGCATTAGCAAATTGATGTCATAATGAATTGATCAGAATTTGTAGTTTTCAAATGTTTAAGCCTAAACATTTGGTTTTAGTTTTTGTTTTTTTAGGTGAGTTATGACATAGTGAAAAACTTTCATAATAAAATGGTACTTTCATATTATTCTTTATTTGAAATAGGTCATAACAAAAGATTACATTCCTTAGTGCTTTTTTTTTGTTTGTTTTTTGGAGACAAAGTCTTACTCTGTCACCCAGGCAGGAGTGCAGTGGTGTGATCTCGGCTCACTGCAACCTCCACCTCCTGAGTTCAAAGCAAATTTTGTGTCTCAGCTGGGATTATAGGCATGCGCCACCACACCTGGCTAATTTTTGTATTTTTAGTAGAGACAGTGTTTCACCATGTTGCCCAGGCTGGTCTCAAACTCCTGGCCTCAAGTGATCCATTTGTCCTCCCAAAGTGCTGGTATTACAGACATGAGCCACTGTGCCCGGATTACATTGTTTAACTTGATCATTTACTTTATTTATTGGCATTTGGCTCTTTGTAAATATCTTCTTCATCTTCAAAGAATTTAAGAATTTTTTGTTACTGAAAATCAAAAGAATGTGTTACAACCTTAGATAGCAAATGAAAAATAGGAAAGTATTCTCATAGTGTTCCTGAGCAGTGGCAGCACTGTTAGAGTAAACATATAGACATGTATCCTCTGTACCAGTGGTTCAGAATTGCTTGTGGAACTTGAAACATGATAGATGCTTGATCCAGTGTAGAACTTGTCAACCAGAACTTCTGAGTTGGGACCTTGATATTGTATTGTTTAAAAGCTCTATGGGTATCTCTAATTGGGAATCTCTCAAGACTGTAAACTCCTTTATGATATTATAAAGTTAAATATCTTTATCTTTTGGGCCTAGCATAGTGCCTGGAATGTATTAGATGCTCGGTAGATTTTTGAATGAATGGGGTAACACTCATTTGACTCAATGACATGCATTCTTATTGCTTGCTAGACACTCTTTATAAATTACACAAAAGGTAAAATAGGGTCTTCTAATATTTTGGCTTTTATTTGGACCATTAGGGTTGTCACATTCTATATTTTTAGTACAGTCAGGGTTTCACTGTGGGTGGCCAGGCTGGTCCCTAACTCCTGGCCTCAAGTGATCTGGCCCCCTCAGCCTTCCAAAGTGCAGGGATTACAGGCGTGAGCCACTGTGCCTGGCCCACATTTTATATATAGTTTTAATAAGATATAAGCCTCTCTTTTCAGCTTAGGTTGGCCATAAAGCTTAGGCAGTATGGACATTATGGAATAAACCCTGGAACTGGAATCTAGGCCAATGGCAAGTTACTTGATCTCTCTGAATCTCTTTCTCATCTATAAAATGGGCATAATATTTTGAGTAAAGTTTTGTTTAAGATTTTGAGTAAAAAGTTTTGTTTAACCGTTTAGTAATGGTAGCTGCTATTTTAGTAATTAATGTTTGACTATAAATGACTCATATTTATCGTTTAAGTGATAAACTACAAGGCTTTTTATTTACAATAATGTTGATTAGACATGCAGACCACCTATAATAAAAAGAAATATTGATTTCAGCTTGCACAGAAGATGGGATTTCCACCTAATATTGTGGAATCAGCAGCAGAAAACATGGTCAAGCTTTACAGCCTTTTTCTGAAATATGATGCAACCATGATAGAAATAAATCCAATGGTGGAAGATTCAGATGGAGCTGGTAAAGTATCTTCTTTTGTCTAATATGATTATTCATTTATTTCTCTGTTATATGCTTCCCTAAGGAAGTTAAACTCATAGAGGTTCAAGAAGTTAAACTTCTACCTATGTAGAAGCTTTTTTTTAAAATAACAAATAGAACGAATATGAACAAATATTAAACCCATTAAAACAAAACAAACTATTAAACCCATTAAAACGAAACAAAAAAAATAAAACACCTTATAGAGACATGCACAGAGGGGTTGGAACTGTGCTGTCCAATACAGTGACAATCAGCCACACGTAGTTATTAAAATTAATTAAAGTTACATAAGATTTAAAAATTCATTTAACTAGTTGCACTAGTCATGGTTCAAATACTCAGTAGCCAAATGTGGTTACTGTATTAAGAGAGCACACATATAGAGCATTTCCATCATTGCAGAAGGTTTTATTGGGCAGTGCTGGGTTAGTGTATCCAGTGTGGTGGTGATTGAGCTGTAATTTTGTCAAATTAGCTATCTGGATATATAGATTGCATACTACATACATTTTGCATCTTTATTCACTTAGTAACATATCCTGGGGAAGTCTTTATGTATATGGGGTCTTTATATATTAAGGATGTCAATCTTTTGTCTGACATTTGGTCTGAATCTTTTTCTGAGATTGTACTTTATTGTTTAATGTTATTTGATTTTGGGGAAATATTTTGTTTTGCATGTACTCAAATCTCATTACTTTTTTTTTCTTGAGACTGAGTCTTGCTTTGCTTTATTGCCCACACTGGAGTGCAATGGCGTGATCTGGGTTCACTGCCATCTCCGCCTCTTGGATTCAAGTAATTCTTCTGCCTCAGTCTCCCAAGTAGCTTGGACTACAGGCATGCACCACCACACCTAGATAATTTTTTTTGTGTTTTTAGTAGAGGTGAGGTTTCACCATGTTGGTTGGCCAGGCTGTTCTTGACCTCCTGACCTTAGGTGATCTGCCTGTCCCGGCCTCCCAAAGTGCTGGAATTGCAGACGTGAGCCCCTGCGCCGCCAAGTTCCATTACTTTTATACTGAGATATTTTTTTTCTCCGTCTTTTACACTTTTTTTTTTTTTGGAGATGGAGTCTTGCTCTGTCGCCTAGGCTGGAGTACAGTGGCGCGATCTCGGCTCACTGCAAACTCCGCCTCCCAGGTTCACACCATTCTCCTGCCTCAGCCTCCTGAGTAGCTGGGACTACAGGTGCCCCCTGCCACGCCTGGCTAATTTTTTGTATTTTTTTAGTAGAGACAGGGTTTCACCATGGTCTCGATCTCCTGACCTCATGATCTGCCCGCCTTGGCCTCCCAAAGTGCTGGGATTACAGGTGTGAGCCACCGTGTCCAGCCTTCTCCATCTTAAGATCAGTAAATATTCATCCTCAATGTGTTCTGTTTTTTCTTTTGGGTCAGTTTAGTCAGATATGTTCTATTTTTTGAATTGTTTCTTTCTTACTTTTACATGTTTAATCAATTAATATTTTACTTTAGCTTTACTTTTTGTTTTTTAGAGTATCTTATTCTATTTTTAGTAAAGCTAAAGTAAAGGTTCTGCAGTGAGAACTTTATTTTCTTTTTTTAAGCTTTCAAGTAAAGCTAAAGTTCTGCAGTCAGGTTAAATTATGGCATTAAGATATTCTAAAAAACTAATAGTAAACTGCATGCAGACACACTTGGAATTTAAAGTCCAAATGTGATAAGATCCAAAGGATCTTGATAACTGAAGTCCTACGTCAGATTCTCTTATTTGAGGTAGAAGTTCAAGGAAATTGATGTTCTCTCTAATTTGTTGTTTGACTGAATATTATCTAGAGGGATTATGGATTCTAGGTGGAGTGGGATTCTTTCAGCCATGGCAATTTTGACAGTTTCTCATGGGAATGGGTTGAGTTTTCTCATGGGAATGGGTTGAGTTTCTTCATGGTCTCAGAAGTTATTATTGTTTGAATTTTAAGTCTCTTATGTGTTTCACATTTAAAGATATATAAAATATTAATATATACAAATTTATCACAGCTTTGACTCCTCAATTACCAAATTTGGGGAAATAATAGCACCCCAAAACCTTAGCCATTCACTGGGAACAATTATCCAAAGCATTACTATGTTCCCAGAACCTTGGCCTTAGTTTTATCAAAGATCGTGGCAGAAACTCAGTGGTATCTGAGTGAAGAAGAGTAGACAGATACTAGTCTCACCAGAATACCAGTCATCCTGATTATTTTCCTGTGGACTTAAACTCAGGAGAAATCTCCAAGCAAAAATTGATTTTGGTACTATGCATTTGTTACTTCTAGAGAGGAAAACTACCAATGTGTCATCTCCCCTGTTGAGTACCATGAAATAGGCACCTCAGTGTGAACTGAGAATGGGCTCTACTGATATTCTACCCATACTTACTTGTGAGCATGTATTGTCAGTGGCTGCTTCTACTGCCTGTTACAGACCTTCTGCCTAAGAAATCTCTTTCCTAGGGATTTCACCCTGAGTTTTTTTCCATTGGAGAATCGCCCTCAACTGCTTCCTCAGTAAACCTGCCTTGATCTTCTGGAGTGTACTCCAGAGGCCTAGCAGGACTACTGCCTTCACTAGGTGTTCCTCATGCCCCTCCCCACCTTTTAAAAATTTAATGGGCTACCCAGTATTTAGAAAAACACTTTTTTAAAATCCAAATACTGATTTAAAAAACCTTAATACTGAGTCACAAATTAAAAAGTATTAGCAGATATCTAAGAATTCATAACAGATAATGATCTTTAAATACAAAGCAATAACATTGGAAATTAATATAAAATATTGTATTTTTTAATTTTTTGAGACAGTCTTGCTCTGTTGCCCAGGCCGGAGTACAGTGACACAGTCACAGCTCATTGTAGTCTTCTGGGCTCATGCGATCCTCCCTCTTCAGCCTCTTGAGTAGCTGGGACCACAGGCGCATGCCACCATGCCTGGCTAATTTAAAAAAAATTTTTTTGTAGAGATGGGCCCTCAGTATGTTGCCTAGGCTCGTCTCCAGCTTGTGTGCTCAAGCCATCCTCCCACCTCAGCCTTCTAAAGTGCTGGGATTAAAGGTGTGAGCCATCACACCCAGCTTATTTCTTTTTTAAATACAAAGAAAATATTTACAAACTGAACAACTGCAGGAAAAGTAGGGTCAATACTGTGAGGAATACTCATTCAAAGGGGTCAGTTCTTAATATGTTAGGTTGGTGCAAAAATTCAGTTGTTCCATTGTTTTAAAAACGGCTATTACTTTTGCACCAGCTTGATATAACTTAAATGTAGTTATCTAAGGATTAACTAAAAACTGTCCAAGAACCATCCAAGAGTGGATCTTTATCCAATTTATATGGAAAGTAAAAGGATAAGAATTGCCAATTTTTTTCCTGTTCAACAGCATTAATTTAATTTAATGGGTGGTATTTTGCTGAACTAAATCATTCCTTACGGTGAATATGGTACCATGTGGGCTTTTTTTCCCCTTACTTTTAAATTTTGATACAGAAATAAACAGTATAGGGAACTCCTAAATACACTTTCCTCAACATTGCCAGTTGTTTACATTTCACTCTATTTTATTCTCTTTCTGCTCTCTGTCTGCGTAAACATGCATTTGTGTGTATAAAAATATAAATATATTTGGAACCATTAAGAGTAAGTTGGAAGACATTGTTCTTCTAGTATCTAAAAACAAGAACATTCTTTTTTTTAATTTTTTTATTTTTTGAGATAAGTCTCGCTCTGTCGCCCAGGCTGGAGTGCAGTGGTGCAATCTTGGCAGACTGCAAGCTCTGCCTCCTGGGTTCTCACCATTCTTCTGCCTCAGCTTCCCAAGTAGCTGGGACTACAGGCGCCCGCCAACACGGCTAATTTTTTGTATTTTTAGTAGAGACGGAGTTTCACCATGTTAGCCAAAATGGTCTTGATCTCCTGACCTCGTGATCTGCCCGCCTCGGCCTCCCAAAGTGCTGGGATTACAGGCATGACCCAAGAACATTCTCTTATATAACCTGGCTACATTTATGAAAACCAAGAAATTTAACACTGAGAAAATATTATCTAATTCATAATACATATTCAAATGTAGCCAGGTGTCCTAGTAATGTCCTTTATACTATTTTCCCCCAGGAGCAGGATCACACATTGAATTGAGTTGTCACGTCCATTTGACCTGGAACAGATCTTGAAGTTTGATTTGTTTCTTGACCTTATGTTTTTGTTGTTCCATTTTTTTTTTTTCTTTTTTAAAGAAGGGGTCATTTATTTCGTAGAATGCCCTTCAGTTTGTGTTTCTCTGTTTGATGTTCCCTCATGGTGTTTTTTTCCTTCATAGTGCACGTTGTCAGGAGGTACATTATGTTGGTTTGTTCCAGTATTGATAATGTTAACTTGGCTCACTTGTTTAAGGTAATGTCCAGAAGGTTTTTTCATTATAGAATCATTGTTTTTTCCCATTGTAATTACTATGAAATTTGTGGGAAAATATTATACTACTTGTCAAACTTTTACCCATTAGTTTTGGCATCTACTGATGATTTTCTAACTGCATCATTCCCTCTATATTTAGTAGTTGACTTTGTATTAAAAGAAGAACTTTCTCTTCTGCCCCATTCATTTGTATTAGGATGGGCTCATCCATTCTTTAATCAATGAGTTATCCCTTTTAATCATTATTTTGTTGCATGGACTGTCCCAGATTTGGCCAGCACAGGCCACTTTCAGGCTTGCTCTTGTGGCCTCTTTTTTTTTTTTTTAAAAAAATAAAAAATTATAAATAAAATTATAATTTAACTTACAATATTGAAACAAATACACTTTCAGGAAGTTGTTAAAATAATACAGTCTTACATGACCTTCACCCATTGATGACATCTTATTTAGCTGTATACACCCAAATAGTTGACATTGGCTCATTACTGTTAGCTAGACTAAATATTTTATTTAGTTTTCACCATTTTTTTAACATTTTAAACCTGCAGTCATTTGTGTGTGTATGTATAATTTTATTTAATTTATTCCATACATAGATTTGAGTAGCCACCACCACAATCAAGATACAGACTGTTCCATCAATACAGGAGACCTCTTTGTTTTCACAGCCTCTACCAATTCTTTCCTACCCCGTCCCTGTGCCCTGGAAATCACTAGTCTATTCTCCATCCTCTATAGTTTTTTTTTTTTTTTTTAATTTTGAGAATGTTATATAAATGCAATCATATAATACATAACCTTTTAAGGTTGACCTTTTTACTATACATAATGCCTTTGAGGTCTATCCAGGTTGTTGCATCTGCCAATAGTTTCTTTTTTATTGCTGAGTAGCATTCCACTGTATAGAAGTACCTGATTTCATTAAACTATTTACACTTTGAAGGATATTTGGGTTATTTCTAGTAGTTTGCTATCACCAACAAGCTGCTACAAACATTTGCAAGGTTTGTGTGACTGTAAGTCCTCCCTTTGTCCTTTTGATATGCCCATATTATTATTTGAGCAAGGCTTTAAATTTTGTGCAATAATATATTCCAGGATTGTCTTCTGTTTTCCTTGTCACAGTTTGGCAATCCACTGTTTCTCCAAAGGACCCTGGCTTCTTTTTGTGGAAAACGATATTTATTAATAGGTACCAAGATAGACATACTATTTAATGCATATTGCTAATATTGTGTCATTGCTTCTAGACCTTTTCAGCAAACACAGCCAAGAAGTATGTTTGTATATGTGTATATATATGTTTGTACACATACATAAAAACACACCTATGTTTATGTCTGGTTTTTTTTGTTTGTTTGCTTGTTTGTTTGTTTTGGGACCAAGTCTCGTTCTGTTGCCCAGGCTGGAGTGCAGTGGCGTGATCTCAGCTCACCTCCACCTCCCGGGTTCAAAGCGATTCTCCTGTCTCAGCCCCCTGAGTAGCTGGGATTATGGGCACTTGCCACCATGCCTGGCTACTCTTTTTGTATTTTTAGTAGAGATGGAATTTCTCCATGTTAGCCAGGCTGGTCTCGAATTCCTGACCGCAGGGGATCTGCCCACTTCAGCCTCCCAAAGTGCTGGGATTACAGGCGTGAGCCACTGTGCCCGGCCTTCTATCTGTATTTTTTTAAAAAAAATTTTGTAGAGATGGGCCCTCAGTATTTTGCTTAGGCTCGTCTCCAACTCGTGTGCTCAAGCCATCCTCCCACCTCAGCCTCCGGAAATGCTGAGATTAAAGGTGTGAGCCATCACACCCAGCTTATTTTTTTTTTTAATTTAAAGAAAATACTTTATGAATTAATGAAGAAATAATAATGGAAATGAGAGAATATTTCAAACTGAACAACTGCAAGGAATGTAGTGTTCATTGTGAGGAATACTCATTATCAAAGGGGTCAGTTTCTTAATATTTAGGTTGATGCAAAAATTGCAGTT
>NW_016805783.1:3817650-3822274 GCF_001698545.2 Rhinopithecus bieti
CGTCTCCAACTCGTGTGCTCAAGCCATCCTCCCACCTCAGCCTCCGGAAATGCTGAGATTAAAGGTGTGAGCCATCACACCCAGCTTATTTTTTTTTTTTAATTTAAAGAAAATACTTTATGAATTAATGAAGAAATAATAATGGAAATGAGAGAATATTTCAAACTGAACAACTGCAAGGAATGTAGTGTTCATTGTGAGGAATACTCATTATCAAAGGGGTCAGTTTCTTAATATTTAGGTTGATGCAAAAATTGCAGTTTTTGCCATTTTTTAAAAAAAATCTCCAAATGTATACTGATAACTCTAATTCCACTTGAGTTCTTCAAGGTTCATTCTAGTTTTACCACTTTCTATATTTATAATTTTCTTATTCAACATTTATATAAATGGCTTTTATTAGCTTCAATATATTTTATTCATTTTGTTACCAAAACACCAGGGCTTTGGTCTAGGTCCTGCTGCTTCCCACACAGAAAGCCAATCACTGAGAGGTATTGCCAAAGAAGAAGGGTTTAATTGGGTGCTGCAGCTGAAGAGATTGGATCTCAGTCTCAAGTCTATCTCCCTGACAGACTAAAACCAGGGGTTTATATAGCAGGGAAGAAACATAACAATGTGTAAGAAACAAAAACCAGGGAGGGGCAAGGAAGCAGTCATAATGAATGAAGGGTCAGAGTCTCATTGTCTGCCATGTGGTGATCTGGTGAGTTTCAGTTCTTCAATACTTTTTTTTTTTGAGAGGTCCCAAGGTCCCTTCCTGAGGAAAGAACTCATAAGTCTTAAGCTTTAAGACCAGAAAGGTCAATTTCTGTGTTTATCCGAAAGAACAGTCTATGGGACTGTTGGGTCAGTTTCGATCTTCCCTTTCTATTTATCAATTCGTCAATCATGAGGAATCTGGTCATTGATCTTTCTGGCGCTTCATGCTGAGGAGGGATGTCATAGGCAGCTCCATACCATAGGTGACCATGTAGCCACCTAGGAATCAAAGGTTCATCTAATAGAGAGTTTCTTCTGACACACGTTTCTCTCACCAAAGACAAATCACAGCAGGATCTACTTGCAAAATAAGCTTCTACCAATCTACCTGCAAAATAGGCTTCAGTCCCATATACTTGGCCTGATTACCCACACATAGTGCAACAAGAATCATTGCCCATAGATTGTTCCAAATTGTCTTTGCTGGAGAATCTCACAAGGTCATTTCAGTCAAAGTCCTAGGAAAATAGCCAGTTCCTCCAGCTGTGTCCTATTACAAAAGAAAACAGGTTTTTATTAAATGTATGCAAACAAACACATTTCCATGAATTAAGAATATTCACAAATAGTTTCCAAATTCTGGAGAAATTAGGCAGAGAGAGAAATATGCCGCAAATTCTACTTACAAAAGTATCCTCTACTCAATACACTTAAAGGATATATCAAGGCTATATATAACTCGAAAGGAACATATTCTCCAGACTCGGAAAAACAAAAAACAAACAAGAATCAGCAATATTTCAAACAAAAAGAGCCAGAAAAATTATTTCAGTCTCCCATTATTTCAGTCCATGCAATCAACTCTGCTCTACTTCATATTGGGTTAGCAATCTTTATAAATACATTAGCTCTTTAATTAGAGTCCTGGAAGGTCTCTCTAATCCAGGGGCACAAACTCTCAAAGTTTTTAGAAACCTGCATCAAGGAGTCCTTTTCATGAACTCCTCCAAAGAAGCAAGCCCTGGACCGTAGGTGATTATAAGTCACTTTTTGAGGAGAATCAGAGCAATATATCAACTGTCATGTCAAAAGCCATAAGACAGTCATGAAGACACAGTTGATAAGGTAATTAGGTTACTTGTGTGGCATACAGCAATTTACCATAATCATAATTACTACTGACAACATATATTAAGACACATCAGAATTTCAGGAATGTCATACAATCCTGGAATGCATATTAATACCATATCTATATAAATATAACCCTAAGACAGTTAAATGCCACCTCACATTTGATAATGCTTCCTGTATAATTCTAACATAACAAGCTTAATAAGCCTAATATAGCTCTCCTGGACGTCAGGGAACCTAATATCCAAAAAAAATAGTTTGAGGTCAAAAAGACTGAATTTAGATCTTGAAATTTTGCTTATAGAAAGTTTGGCAAATATCAAAGTTTTAAGACACTTGTTATCACAAAATAGAATCACAAAGTCACTGTAAAATGTCATTCATTTAGCCAAAATTATACAAAACCATTTACTGTGTGATAGAGAGGAGACTCATTTTCTAAACAATAAGACATAATAAAGATAGCATGCCAACTAAACCTGTTTGGCCCTTCCCCCTCCATTTTCTCCCTGCAACTTACTCAGAAGGTAAACAAAATCTTTCATCTCTTAATATTACACAACCATTTTGTTCAAAAGCAAAAACCAAAATTTTCCTTTATATGATATGTTATTAATGTTAAAGTTAATTTTAATAAAATTGTATAAACCTAATTTTAATCAGCTTGATAATTAGGTAAGATTTTCATAAACTTAATAACTGTTCCCAATTTTCTTTTTAAAGAGTATATCAGTGCTCCAAGAAAACCATGTTGTTCTAACACATAGACCCAGATGCTGGCCTTGCATTAGTGTGCTTTTGGTATTAATGTTTAATTTATAGAAAAACTCTGAACTAATCTTATCCCTCAAAATCGGCCTTTACAATCTTACATGACCACCTCTTCCACAGTGGTCCCTGGGCCTAGAGGGATTGAATCGTTTTAACTTATGGTCCCATGTCTCATAAAAGCAGTTCATTATGAGTGTTAGTCTTCAGTGCAACACGTGCACACATTCATTCTGTTTACAAGTACACACATGAAGGCCCATCATTGATAAACGTCTAGGGATCAAAAAGTCACTAGACAGTCTCTTTTTTTTTTTTTAACTACTTAATTCAAATGAATGTCACTTAATTTTAGTAGTGGTCAACACAACTAAATTAGTTTGAGGAGAAATCCTAATGAATATAATTTCCTTAATGACAGGGCCAGTCTTTTCTGAACTTTAAAATTTTGTACCCATATTACAGTTTTTCTGCATTAAATTGATTGAATTGAATTATCTTGGATATGAACATTTAAACATTTTATTCTCACCTTTTCCAAGTAGCAGAATATATAATGTACTGTTCAGAAATTGTCTTTTATTATTTTTTTGTGTGTGCCAGAGACCTTAAAGCTCTTGTAGTTCTCTAGATCGTTAGAGGTAAGCAAAACCCACCATACTTTAAATGGCTGGTGTCCTCTATCAATTTTTAAAGGCTTGACCAAAGTAGCTTAGGAACTTTAGATAAATAAGGCTAATTGTAGAAGGAAATAAAAGCTTTCCATTAGGAAATGAAAAAGTTTATGGTTTTATATATATACATACACAAGCAAAACCCATAGGAGAACAACAGCAAACAAATGAAAATGAGAAGCAAAAACAAACAGGAAACCCAGCCCTCAATCTGTCCCCTACTCAGTCTACCCTGGAGGCTACAGTGTTACCCATAGCCTCCCAAAAAACCACATGATGAGTATTTTATTCCTGGTACACAATTTAGTAATCTTAAGTCTACCGATATCACCATACGTCCTGTGCAATCAAGAAATTTCACTCTAGGCACATGACCAGTAAATACTTCAGTGCCAGCACTATCCATGCAAAACAACTAACATAGTGTGAAGCAATGCAAGTATGTATGTGAAATTTGGGTCCATGCTAAATCTGGCTTCATGCTTAACTATTAAGAATTGCTAAATTGTCAATGCATTTCTTTATAGTATTTCTAATTTTACCTTCATCAAGACTAAGAGCTTTAACTATGAAATGTTAATTAGCCAAATTTCTCTAGTTCTCAGGTTTTAAAGAATCTATTATCTAAACCTTTTTCTGTGTTCTGTTCTCTCTTTATGTGCATGAAGATAGACACAGTGGAAAACCAGAAAAGCTACATATGACTTACACAGACCATCAACGACATACCTGAGCTTTCCAATCAGTCCCAGATTTTTTTCCTCTTCCTCCTCCTCTTGGACTTTCCCATCAGTCCCAGATTTTTCTCCTCCTCCCCTCCCCCCTTCGCCTCCCCCTTCTTCTGTCTTTTTTCTTTAAATAACATTTTACTCCAGGACAGCAATTTACCATACAAGATCCTTTCACATACAAAATTATTATCTTTGCTTTATAGCCTTCCTTACCAAAAATACATGATCTTCATATACATAATTTTCTTCACACCTTTCTCCCCCACTTATTTCCTTACTACCTTGTTTCATAAAAAACTTTTCAAGGCCATAATTTGAATTAACTTTTAGATAACTTCTGAATTAAACCAATTTATTATTTTCCTCGTAACACAGTTTTGGGCACTTTTTTAAAACAATTATATATTAATTCTTATCCTTAGTATCCTTAAATGTTAGTGAAACCCTATGAAGCAATCCTGAAGTATATTAGCATTTTATAGATGAGAAAAGTTTCACAGTTTTTAGAAATACATTTCCCTATATCATAACTCTTTCTTAATTGGAAATGATCCAGATATCCAATGAGTATCAAAAATAATTTCAAGATTTTAAATTACACAAAAAGTTTACCTA
>NW_016805783.1:3826058-3856794 GCF_001698545.2 Rhinopithecus bieti
AATTACACAAAAAGTTTACCTAAAATGTTTATCCCGATTACATGTATTCAGTTCTTTCATTTTAAACAGTTTATGTGGATTACTTCTGAAAACTGATATATTAGATGCCATCATTTAGAGTTATTGCCTTATTAACCATTTTATAATCTATGAATATCAGTCATTCAGTGAAATAAGAACTTTAAAGTTGACTACATAGGCATTTTCACCAATAACTTAGAAGATTCAACTATTTTCATTAAACCAGTAACATAATTAGTCTTATCAAAAACTTTGCACAAAGATCATTTTGTTTTGGCTGTGTTTATAGTTTTATAACCTTCTATGCCAAACCCTGACACCTCAAAATATCTACTAGAGACGAATATAAAATCCAGGCAAAAATGTATACTGACCATTCTGAAGACATTGCTGTTTTAATTTTACTAACATTTTTTTTTTTTTTTTTTGAGACGGAGTCTCGCTCTGTCGCCCAGGCTGGAGTGCAGTGGCCGGATCTCAGCTCACTGCAAGCTTCGCCTCCCGGGTTTACGCCATTCTCCTGCCTCAGCCTCCCGAGTAGCTGGGACTACAGGTGCCCGCCACCTCGCCCGGCTAGTTTTTTTGTATTTTTTAGTAGAGACGGGGTTTCACCATGTTAGCCAGGATGGTCTCGATCTCCTGACCTCGTGATCCGCCTGTCTTGGCCTCCTAAAGTGCTAGGATTACAGGCTTGAGCCACCATGCCCGGTCATTTTACTAACAATTTTAAAGCTAGCTTGTTTAGCAAAGATTTACTTAAGTCACATGAACTTAAAAATTGCTTAGTCTTAATTTCTGTGCACTCTTTTACTTATAAGCCAGTTTGGTAGACACAACATATAACAATAAGTGTACATACAAATAAACACATCTAGACATGTATACACACACACAAATGAAAATCCAGAAGTGTTTACCTTGGAACTCTAGCCATGAGATAGCAATACAAACTCACTGATTTTACATGGTTGTACTTTGTTTACCCCAATAGGTAATCCACTGAAAGCTGTGAACCAAAACTTGGGTAAAGCAATTTTCATGGCAGTTTGATTTTTTAAAAGGCCAAACCTCTCCGTACTCCAAAGAAAACTGGGGCCGAACATCACCAAAGGAGAACATCACATACTAACCAGGCTCAACCCTGCTTAGGATAGCAACACAAAAGCCTGGATAACATGCAACTCCATCCCACTTTTTCGTTCAACAGCAAACTCCAGATTCCAAACAACAGTAAGACCAAACAGTATTGCAAAAGTATATCATTTTACCAAATTCTAATTTCTCATAACTATGTAAAACACACACAGTCACCCAAACACAATCCAACTGCTACAGCAACAAACAAGCCCCAAGAGTGTCCAAACTGAAACGCTTGGGTGCTTCCTCTCTCTATTAGTTGGGCTTGGTCAACTGCATACAAAAATTCCTTAGTAATTTCCCATATCGAGAGGAGCTGATCCAACTGTCCAGTACCTACAAAGGACACTCACTTGCCCGGACACAACATGCAATTACAAAAAAACCTCCAAGAATATTCATACTGAAACAGGGTGCTTCCCTCTGTCAGTCATTTGGGCTTGTTTAACCTACAAATGAAAATTCTTTTAAAGATTTTCCAAATAGAGAGGAGCAAATCCTTATGTCTGTGTCCACAAAGGACACTCACCTATTTGGATGCAGATACAAGTTTCAAAGGCAGTTCTTTTTTTTTTTTTTTTTTTTTTTTTTTTTGAGACAGAGTCTCACTCTGTTGCCCAGGCTGGAGTGCAGTGGCTGGATCTCAGCTCACTGCAAGCTCCATCTCCCAGGTTTACGCCATTCTCCTGCCTCAGCCTCCCGTGTAGCTGGGACTACAGGCACCCGCCACCTCGCCCGGCTATTTTTTTATATCTTTTAGTAGAGATGGGGTTTTAAGTGTTAGCCAGGGTGGTCTTGATCTCCTGACCTCGTGATCCACCCGTCTGGGTCCCAAAGTGCTGGGATTACAGGCTTGAGCCACCACGCCCAACGTCAAAGGCAGTTCTAATGAGGCAATCAGGAAGGTCGTTGGGGCTGGCTGTGGTGGGTCCAGAGAGAGACTGACACTCACCTTCAGCCAAAATTGGGTGGGCGGTTGCTTAGGATGGCTTCTGAGACTCCCCGCCCACATCAGCTGAGTCACAAGCAACATGTTCCCTGTCAACTAACTAAAATCTGTTACGGAAACACTAGGGGTTTGGTCTAGGTACTGCTGCTCACCTCACAGAAAGCCAATTACTGAGACAACAAGTGTTGCCAAGGAAGAAAGCTTTAATTGGGTGCTGTAGCTGAGGAGATGGGAGCTCAGTCTGGAATTCATCTCCCTGACTGGCTAAAACTAGGGGTTTATATAGCAGGGGAAAAAATGTAACAATGTGTAAGAAAATAGGAACTAGGGAGGGTCAAGGAAGCAATCATGATGAATGAGGGGTCCAGAGTCTAATCTCATTGTCTAGATGTGGTGATCTGGTGAGTTTCAGTTCTTTGATACATTTTTTTCCAGAGCCCTGAAGGTCCCTTCCTGAGGAAGGAACTCAGATAAAACAAGTATAAGCTTCAAGCTTTAAGACCAGAAAGGTCAATTTCACTGTTTATCCAAAAGAACAGTCTGTGGGACTATTGGGTTGCTTTCAATTTGCTCATGTATTTTTGTTGTTCTTTCCTACCCATAGATCAAGATTTACCAACATTGGCACTATTGACATTTTAGGGTAGGTTGATTTTTTTGTTGTTGTTATGGGAGGCTGTCCTGTGCTTGGTTGGATGTTTAACAGAATGTTTATCCAATAGCATTCAGATGCCAGTAGCACCCCCCATTTTGACAAACAAAAATGCCCCCAGATATTTCGTGATGTCCCCTTTGAGACAAAACTAACCCTTCTTGAAATTTACTACTTTAGATTCAGATTTCCACGTTACATCCCTTGAGCCTGAAGAACTTTCTGTAGCATTTCTCTTAGCGCCAGTCTGCTAGTGATGAATATTGTTGCCATTATTCTGCAAATGTCTTTATTCTGCCCTTGTTTTGAAGTACATTTTCACTGAATATAGAATCTTGGCTTGATATATTTTTCTTTCATCACTTTTTTCCTGTCCCGTTCTCCTTTTCTTCCAGTTTCACGTTAGACTTCTTGATATTGTCCAAGAGGTCACTGAGGTGCAGTTTCTTTTTTCTTTTTTTTTCTTCTGCAGCTGGATCATTCTCTTTGGCTTCAGGTTCACTGACCCATCACCAGTTTGCCGTTAAGTTCATCCAGTGAATGTTTTATTTCAGATATTATGCTTTTTAGTTCTAGATTTTCCATTTGTTCCCTTGTTTTATTATCTGCTGATATTACCTGTGTGTTCATTTATTATGACCATATTTTCTCTTAAATCCTTAAACATGTTTTAAAAAGTTTATAATAGTCTCCTGATTATTCTAAATCTGGGTTACTGTGGGTTTGGTTTCAGTTGACTGCTTTTTCTCTTTAATAGTGGTCACATTTCCCCGTTTCATTACGGATCTAGTAAGTTTGACTCATATACTGTACATTTTGGGAGATGAGGTGTAAAGACAATTCTATTATCTTCCTTGAAAGAATATTGACTTTTGGTATTAATGGTACTTAACTTAGCTGGGCTCCAAACTTTGTCTCCTGTGTTGGGCAGCAGCTGAAATTGCTTGTTTCTTTCAACCCTGTGTCTTTTCAGGAACTGCAAGGAGAATGTTATGGTTAGATTGGAGAGAGGAAGGGGTAAGAGTACTGAAAGGTGAGGTCAGAGAGGTGACCTTTGTTGAGAGCCATTTTGGTAGAGTGCTGGAAGTAAAAGCCTGATTAGAGTGGGCATAAGAGAGAATGGCAGGAAAAAAATTTGGTACAAGGAGTTTAAGCACAGGGGTTGGCAATTAATAAGTATTTTATTTAGGCTTTATGGATCACATATAGTTTTCGGTGCTGCTGTTTTTCTTCTTGTTCTTCTCCTTCTTTTCTCTTTTGTCTTCATAATCCTTTAAAAGTGTAAAACCCATTCTTATCTTACAGGCCATTTGAAAAACAGGCACAGGTTGGGCTCATTTGCTCACACTTTTAATCCTGGCATTTTGAGAGGCTGAGGCAGGTGGATTACTTGAGGTCAGGAGTTCGAGACCAGCCTGGCAAAACATGGCAAACCCTATCTCTACTAAAACTACAAAAATTAGCTGGGTGTTGTGGTGCATACCTGTATTCCCAGCTACTCTGAAGGCTGAGGCATGAGAATCGCTTGAACCTGGGAGGTGGAGGTTGAAGTGAGATGAGATCACGCCACTGCACTCTAGTCTGGGTGTGAGAGCGAGACTCTGTCTCAAAAGAAATAAAATAAAACAGGCACAGGTCAAATTTGGCCATAGTTTGCTCACCCTTCTGTTTCTTTTTTCCCCCAGAAACCCTTGTTCTGAGACCCCTCTTTTAATTAGACAAATCTTCAAGGAGTTGCTGTGTAGTGAAGAGTAAGGAGGAGATAGGAGTTAAAAGATTTTTTTTTCTCTTTGTTAAGGTGAGGAAATAAAACTGTTTTAGCAAGTTGGTAAGATTTAGCCAATAGGGAGGCAGGTTTATAATGTAGGGGAGAGAGAATTGCTGGAACAATATTTTTGAGTAGAAGAGACTGGATGGGATATGGGGCCCAAGTGATGGGGTTAGCTAGGAACAAGGATAGTTAATTTTTGACAATTTTTAAATAATTTAAAATATTTTTGAGGTTTTCTTTTTCTTTATCTGGTACATAGTATGGATGTAGACCCAATAACTTTGATGGGGCAGTTTTAATTCCCAAATATTCTTTTTTTTTTTTTTTTTTTTTTTTTCTGAGACGGAGTCTTGCTCTGCCGCCCAGGCTGGAGTGCAGTGGCTGGTTCTCAGCTCACTGCAAGCTCCGCCTCCTGGGTTTACGCCATTCTCCTGCCTCAGCCTCCCGAGTAGCGAGTAGCTGGGACTACAGGCGCCCGCCTCGTCGCCCGGCTAGTTTTTTGTATTTTTTAGTAGAGACGGGGTTTCACCGTATTAGCCAGGATGGTCTCGATCTCCTGACCTCGTGATCCGCCCGCCTCGGCCTCCCAAAGTGCTGGGATTACAGGCTTGAGCCACCACGCCCGGCCAAATTCCCAAATGCTATTTTTTAAAGAACAGTTTGAATTCGTAGTGAATATAAATTGAAATACTTTCATTAAGTAACAAAGTTAAAATGTGTCTTTTCCCTAAATGAAAGACCATTTGATTATTTGATACTTTACTGTCTCTGTCTTGAAATTGAAGTCATTTTCTCTTTTTCCCTTCAAAGTATTGTGTATGGATGCAAAGATCAATTTTGACTCTAATTCAGCCTATCGCCAAAAGAAAATCTTTGATCTACAGGACTGGACCCAGGAAGATGAAAGGGACAAAGACGCTGCTCAGGCAAATCTCAACTACATTGGCCTCGATGGAAATATAGGCTGCCTAGGTACCATGTGTTTTTATGTTAGAACTGGATTCACTAAGTTTAATTTGGATTTACTAAGTTTAATTTATTTTCTCTATGTTTGTTGCTTATACAAATCATTTTCCCCTATATAGTAAATGGTGCTGGTTTGGCTATGGCCACAATGGATATAATAAAACTTCATGGAGGGACTCCAGCCAACTTCCTTGATGTTGGTGGTGGTGCTACAGTCCATCAAGTAACAGAAGCATTTAAGCTTATCACTTCAGATAAAAAGGTAAGGGCAGGGCTTGATATATTTTTATATCATGTAAATGTATAAAATAAATACATATAAAATGTGTATTTTTATATTTTAGAATTCATATATATGTCTTTTAATATATGTATTTTGAGTCTTTTTTTGCTGTCGTATCTTTTTTGCAATTCACCAGAACTCTTCTGAACACTCATTTTAATGTTTGTGTAATCTGTCATTATAGATGTGCCATAATTTAGAACTACGTGTTTATTAATGATTATCAAAGTACAAGGATGTGAAGTATCATAATTCAGAAGACATATATATTATTAATCACTAGGTATTTGTTAAGGAGTGTATCATTGTGTGGCCAATGTAAGGCTTACAAAAAAGATAATAATCTCTGTGGAACTATTCTTACTGGATTTAGACCGAGAATTCTTTATTGATAGGGATCATACCTTACTAATTGTTGCTTCTCCTAGTGTCTGGTATAATGCCTAGTACATATGTAGGTCATTAATCAGTATTTATTATTGATGATGGTGCTGACAATGTATATTTTTATTTGTGGTGTTAGACTGTAGAATTGTTTAAAACATAAATTTACTTCACTGCCTTTCCCTTTGAGCCTACAGCCTTATTTTCCATATTTATTAATTTTGCAAACAGGATTAAACTAAAATGAGATGTAAAATGTGCCTTATTTCCCTTGTTTAGTAATTACTAAAATTAGTAATAAGTAAACATTTTATTGGAACTATATTTCTATAGCTTCTTTTGACGTAAACTCGAGAAGCAGAGTATTAAAGACAATCTAATTATGTCACTGTTGAGTACTTACTACTAGAATTGAGTACTTACAACTAGAATTAGAATTCTAGTTGTTTATTTTTCTGAGCATGGCTCTTAGGGCCCAGGTGCAAGAATGGAGAAAAGTATATGAGGAGTTACAGTGTAGGGGACTGATGTGATGGGCATCAGAGTTGGAAACAGAACGGGAACTCAGGGTGTCAATGTGGATAGCATTGAAGTGGCCATATATTTTGTGATGGTCACTATGCTTGGACTTGGGAATACATGAGCCCTTCTCTTAAGTTACTTATAGTTTTACTGGGGTGATTGACAAAAAGTAGTGCTGTTCTTCCACAGAAGAACAGAAGACAGGCAAAAACTGGGAGAATTAGGGTGGCCTTCACTGAATGGATGATACCTTGAGCTGTCTTGAAAATTAAATGAGGGCAAGAGGAAGAAAATATGCAAAGACATGGAATCCAGAGAGGGCCATTATGTTCATGGGGTGATAAGATGCTTATGTGTAAGAATAAGGCATTATTGAGATAAATGATAAGAGATAATGTTGGCAAATTGTGACCACATTTGTGAAGATCCCTATTATCTATAGTTAAGGAGTTTGGATTTTAACTCCCTACCCCAGCACATACACAAATGCATATATCTATCCCCTGCCTTTTTGTTTTTTATTTTAAAGAAAATTTTAAAAGAAGATTAGTAGGGAGTGAAATGAAGAGTAGGGAAACACTGACTGACAGGAGAGATCAATTTCAAAGAGAATTCATTCATTATGAATTCTCTTGTCATGGAAGAGATAAAGGCAATATCAGTACGAATGAAGAAAAGAAACAAAGAAACCTAATTTAGAGGCATTTCTGAGATACGGGAGATAGGGTCATTAAATCCTTTTTTTTTTCTTCTTTTCTGGGAACCCCGTAGAAGGGTTGGTTAAGTTAACGTTAGGACTTTGGGCTGGGGAGAATCATTGGGTGGTGATGCCTTTCATGCTGTCAGAGGCAAAGTCGAGGAACAGGTATTTCTGAATGTCAAGTTTGGATTGTGGTGACTATATCTAGTAGATGGTGGGTTGAAAAGATATTGTACTTCCTATAGTGGAGAATAAAGTCTTAGGAGTTGGTGAGGTGATCCATGCAAGTGAGATGAGGAACCAAGAATGGAACCTGGCCCCTCCATTCTTGTTGAAGGGTTGAATAGAGAAGGAAAACCCAAATGAAAAACAGAGAACAAATGACAGATAGGAGCAGATCGGGAGAGAGTGGTTACATTGAAGGACCAAGGTGAAGAGTTTTGAGAAGTAAGGCATTGGGAAATAATGTCAAATGCTGTAGGACCATTCAGACAGAGTAAGAACTGAAAGAGGTGAGTATGAACCTTAATAAGAATAGTAGAAGACATGGGGGCATAGGCCAGATTGTAATGGAATGATTTGACGAGGAATTGAAGGAATAGAGATATGCAGGAGAGATTACTCTTCCAGGACTTTTTTTTTTTTTACAAAGGTGTGGAAGGGATGTAGTGCTATCAGTCGAAGGCAGTAGGATTGAGGAGAGTTTTGTGGTGTATGTTTTCTTGCTTGTTTAGAAGATCAAGAAGATGAGCTGTTTCTAGTTGGAGGAAGAGAAGAGATTTGAAAATAAAGAGAGTGAATGTAGCTAGAGGGGTGAAGACCTGGAGGAAATACAATATAATAAATAGATGGAGATAATTATCTGTCCAGGTTAGCTTTGGAAAGGTGGTTACTCCTTTCCTGAGGTGCTACTAGAGAAAGGAAGGTTGTATACTGAAAGTTAGAGAGCTTGCATGGGATAGGAGGCTTATGAAGAGAGTTAGAGATATGAGGCAGACTACTAAGTTGAGGATTGCTGATGAATCATTATTTTATTGCTCTTCAGGTTATGCTAGTGTTTCCAGTTTTGTTTTCAGTTTTTACTTTTTTACTTTTCCTTGAATAAACTATGGCTGGAATCATCCAAAGAGGCATAGTTTGAAGTAGGATGGCAGAGGAGTAGGTAGGACAGAATTGAGCATGCAGGTGGCAGTGACATTGAATTGCTCAGCCATATGTTCCAGGCTCTATAATGAAGAAAGTCAGATCCATTGAGAGCTGATAGAGTTGAAGATTAAAGATTGATTGAGGGACTAGAGGCTTTTAAGAGGAAAAGATAGTGTTTGATAGAGCTAGAGGTAAAAGGCATTAAAGTGAAAGGGGAAGGAGGTTGAGCAGAGAATGAGATTTATACATTTAATATTCTAGAGACACTCATTCTGGCCTAGTCCAGGATTTATCTATGGTAGTAATTCTTTTAAATTGACTACAGGTGAAAGTGGCTTGGTAAAGATCCAAGAGCTTTAAGGCTGGAGTGTTAGATGGTGCCTGGCGGTGAATATGGAAACTATCCAGAATGAGGTGAGAGGGAGAGAGATGGGAGATGCCAAAGGCTACTATGAGTTCTAGTCTATGTGAATTCCAGAGCTTCATTTCTTGAAGATCTGCTAATAATAGTGGTAAGGTAAAGAATGTATAGTATAGCTCAACCCTTTTCATGTCATGGCATTCACAGAAGATATTTCAATGAGGCCTTGGAGGTAGATGGAGAAGATTGCTTTTAGTCAGAGTCCACTGGCCCTGAAGCTCCTGCTGCCTCAGAACGTTCCTAGCTGCCCCAAGAATTGAGGGAAATGATATTTTGGTGTACCTACAACCCGTTTTAATCTCACTGTTTGAGAATCCCTGGTGTAGCTGAGTGAACTAAACCTCTTTTTTTTTTTCCTAAACCTCTTTTTTAAAAGATGAGATTATTTGGAAAGGATAGGAGAACACTGATTCAGAACTGTCATTGTGATGTTGAAAGAATGCTGACCCAAACAGGTCCTGCGATTTGGATGTGAAATGTAGCCAAGAGAGGGCCATACAGGAGAAGCTGGGTGATTGTTAGGGCCTTGTTTGTGTGAAAAGTTGATTACATTGATGGGGATTGTTTTGCAGTGAGCAAGTCTATGCACGTGTGCCCCCAGAGGCCAAGGGATCTGAGAGGCCAAAGAAAGAGGCTGGCAAATCCAGTTCTCAGAAAGAAACTAAATTTATATGGTGACTTAGAAACAGAAACTGTGGGGTGGGTGGCTGCAAGATGGTGGATTCCCACACTCACCCTCCAGAAAGTATCCTTTATATAGTGAGCTTTTTTTCTTGGTAACACGTGTACAGCTGGTCATGTCTCAGACCCTCTTGTCAAACTTGTGACCATTGATGAAGTTGGATAAACATCTTTATGAGGAGTCATTTATGCTACAGGCATTGTTTCTTTGTAAGGGTTATCTATGTTACAGGCAGTGTTTTTTGACCTTGCTGCAGAAGGCCTTGCTCTGCAGGAGTTAAACATTGTTCATTATGGCAGTTTTCCTTCAAGATGGTGTTACTCTTGCCACATAACACACCCCATTCCTGCAGGGATAGATGAGGAAATGATAGGTAATGAACACTAAATTGGAAATCTTGCACATGAGCCTATCTTATAATATGATCTGGGGGTAGTCATGTTGGTGAATGGCCAAGTTTAACAGGAGAAAGTAAATGGAATTAGATAGTCTTGTTCATATGGGATATAGTAGAGAAGGAAATGTGAACTAGGTATTGAAATTACCCAAGGAGGTGGAAATAAGTTCTGGTGGGCAGTGGACTACACAGACTTCAATAAAGAGAGCTAGAGGAGGGTATGGTGGTTTGGTTTGAAAATCTTTCTATCAAATTAATGTTTATCATGAAGCACATACACTAGTATTTTGGGGGGAAAAGAATTTAAATTTCTTTTAAATTTTAATCTATCAGAACACTTTATTCATAGGTACTGGCTATTCTGGTCAACATTTTTGGAGGAATCATGCGCTGTGATGTTATTGCACAGGGTATAGTCATGGCAGTAAAAGGTTTGGAAATTAAAATACCTGTTGTGGTACGGTTACAAGGTGAGTGTAAAAGGTATCTTGCAATCGTTCCTAATTCTTTAAAAGTTCACAATTCCATGGAGCTCAGTTCATTAAAACATAGTTTTTGAATAGCTGTGTCTTTGAAAGCATTATACAATACGAAATTTAAAACTATAGTTTTAAAAAAAATGTTAACATTGGGGCAAAAATGTTTACACTTTTGCTTGGTATAATTTGATACACATTTTATTTGTTGTGATTTGTCTTGAATTCTGACTTGCCTGACTTACTAAGCAAGTCAGAATTATTGTAAGGCAAAATATTTTATAAGATAACCTGGGCTTTTACAGTATTTTCTTTGGTTTAGAAACATTTATGCTAAATAATGGAAGTCTCCTCTGTTGAGGTTTCATTCTTGTACCATGTTTTGGCAAACATTTTAAAATGCTTTTGTGTGTGTATTTAAAACATTTATATTTGCATAAATCATCTACAGGTACACGAGTCGATGATGCTAAGGCACTGATAGCGGGAAGTGGACTTAAAATACTTGCTTGTGATGACTTGGATGAAGCTGCTAGAATGGTAAATGGGCCATGTTAATCTAAAGATAATTTATAAACACAGATTGTAAAACGAAGCTAATTATTCATGCAGCTAATAATTTGTGCTTCAGCTAAATATTATGAGTGTTATGAATGGTTAAAGAAAACGATTATTTATGACTCTTGCTGAAAGATGTTAAGGCAGACTTTATTCAGAGGGGCTGTTGCAATAAGCATAGAGACTACTGCGGTGGAGTTTTGCAGTAGGGGAGAAAGATTGGGCCCAACTCCAAATACAACAAGGAAAAGTGGGAATTTATAACCAAGGAAGAGGGTGGGGGCAGTGGATGAAAAGTTACTAAAAGGATGCAATATGGGTAAGGGAGGACCCTGGCTAAACTGACTTAAGCAAGATTCTTGCTAAAATTGGACTATGCAGGGACAAATACAGAAGTCCAAAAGTTAGGACCAAGTTGAGAAGAGTTCAGAGTAGCCTTTGGGAGGCTGAGACAGGAGGATTGTGTATCTATCTATCTATCTATATTCGATAAATATATATTGAAAAAAAAGGGTTTGGTCAAGGAGAGATTCTTTGTCAGAACGTCTTATACCTGTGATCATCTTAAACAACGGTCAGCTCCTGCCCAGTCTTGTTTCTTGTTTTGTCTGTATTCTTACTTCAACTGTGATTATTTTCAAGCAAATCCCAGACATTGTATCATTTCTTATATTTCATCATGCATCTATAAAATATATAGATATTGATAATAGTATATTTGTTTTAGGTGGGGTAATGGTATTATGGTTATGTTTTATAAAAAATAATACAGTCTTTGAAATTTCTGAGTCTCTCATATCTTTTGTTTAAGTTCTTTTTAGGATCAGAATAAGTCTCTGCATTGCAGTTGGTTAATATGTCACTAAGTTTCTTAATCTGTTGGTTTCCCCTTTTAAAAAGAAAAGCATTTTCTGTGGTTTATTTGTTGAAAAATCCAGGTTGATGGTCCTGTTAAGTTTCTCGTAGTCTGGATTTTAATGGTTGCATCTTTAGGGTGTCATTCATTTACTATGATCTCTGCCCTCTCTATGTTCTCTGCCGTCTGTATTTCCTGTAAACCGAGAGTTCAGTCTATAGGCTTGACCATATTCATATTTGATTTTGGGGAGCAGGGAACAAGAATATTTCATAGTAGGTGTTGGTGAATTTCATCAAAACGTATACAATGTTTGAACATTTCTTTTTGTGGTATTACTAGCCATTGACATCATAGCTTAGATCCAGTATTTTGTTTGTGTTGCAAAGCGGTGCTGTTGTAATTCTGGCATTCTTCACTTACTATTTTGCATGGGAAAAGTAGGATAATTACCTGATTGTTTGCCTTTATTGACCAATTTCCAAAATAATGTTTGTTCTATTATGTCCAATAAAGGTGACCTAGGCTTTGTTTTTTGTTTTTTGTTTTGTATCTTGTTTACTTTTTGTTTTCAGGTGTGTGTGTGTGTGTGCGTACACATGCATGCACGTGTGTGTTCCACTGGCATACTGTTTTGAACTTTTGACTTAAACATTTGATGTAGTTCAGTTCATATAAGTTGTGATTGATTGAAATTCTCCAACCTTTGGCCTTTGGGAACCTCTCTTCAGGTTAATTGCTGCATCCTTCTGACATGCCCTCTATCTGGTATGATAAAATGTTTCAGGCTCATCTTTACATTTCTTGAGTCAGAACTTGAATGGGCCAAATGGTATTTAGAGACCACAATTTGGGCCTTAAGAGTATTCATAGATACTGGGTTGATTATTGTTTCTGAGCTTTTTAAATGGCGAGTCTGAGAAAACAGGTATTTTTTAAAGAGATGATATTTGAGTTCATACTGGTATTTTCAGTGCAAGTCCAGGAGTATAGTTTTTTTCTTTCTTTTTTTTTTTTTGAGACGGAGTCTCGCTCTGTCGCCGAGGCTGGAGTGCAGTGGCTGGATCTCAGCTCACTGCAAGCTCCGCCTCCCGGGTTTGCGCCGTTCTCCTGCCTCAGCCTCCCGAATAGCTGGGACTATAGGCGCCTGCCACCTTGCTTGGCTAGTTTTTTTGTATTTTTTAGTAGAGATGGGGTTTCACTGTGTTAGCCAGGATGGTCTCGATTTCCTGACCTCGTGATCCGCCTGTCTTGGCCTCCCAAAGTGCTAGGATTACAGGCCTGAGCCACCGCGCCCGGCTGGATTTTTTTCTTATCTGACATCTGTTTGTGCCTTCTTTCATGCCATACTATCATAATTATTCATTTGGTTTGTCCCTTAGTACAGATATGACAGTTTTATAATAAGAATACCACCAGTCTGATTATTGAAAGCAATTATATCTGCATTTCTTTCTGTCCTTTTGGGTATGTCCCACAACTTACTAGATTTTTAAATTCATGTGAAATAATTCTCTGTGTGTTTTGCCTCAGTTTAATATAGTTTCATTGTTTTAAAGGGATTGCTTTAAAAAAAAAAAAAAAAAACCTTTTGTTCTATATTTTATATTTACATGATTCTAAAGTCGAAAGTATAGAACAAGGTATTATCAGGGAATCTAGCTTTTATATATTTCCCTCTTTCCTTCTTCCCCAACAGGCAACCTTTTTTCCTTTCTTTTTTTTCTTTTTAAGAAAGTTTTGGTTTATGTTTCCACTTTTTAAAAACGTAAGCTAATTATATGTATATAACTCTGTGTATGTGTACAGTAGTCTCCTCTTATCTGCAGGGAATATATTGCAAGACCCCCAGGGGGTGCCTGAATCACAGTACCAAACCCTGTTTGTACTATGCTTCTTCCTATACATATATACCTTTGATAAAGTTTATGTGTTAGACACAGTAACAGATTAACAACAACTAATAATAAAGTAGAACAATTATAACAATATACTGTGACAAATGTGAATGTGGTGTCTCAAAATATCTTGCTGTTCTATACTCACCTTTGTGGTGATAATGAGATGATAAAATGCTTACTTGGTGAGATGAAGTGAGGTGAATGATGAAGGCATTGTGACATAGTGTTAGGTTACTACTGACCTAATGGTGTAGCAGAAGGAGAATCATCTGCTTTGGTTCGTCCTGGATCATTGAGCCATGATGTTGATAGTTGGATGTCGAGAGCAGATAATGTTGATGACTAATGGAAGATAGTGTATACAGCGTGGATACGCTGGGCATAGAGATGGTTCACATTCCACTTGGAGCAGGATGGTGCAAGATTTCATCACACTTCTCAGAGCAACACACAGTTTAAAACTTAATGACTTTTTTATTTGTTGAATTTCTCATTTAAAATTTTTGGACCATAGTTGACTGCAGGTAACTGAAACTGTAGAAAGTGAAATTGTGGATAAGGGGGGACTTTGTGTGTGTGTGTGTGTGTGTGTGTATGTGTGTCTCCCTTTTCCCACTTTAATGGTAATGTATACTTTGTTTCTTTTACTTAATGATAAGGTGTATCAGAGAACACTTCATAGTAGATACAGAGAGATGAGAATTTTTTTTTCCCTATCTTTTTTTTGTGTGTGATGGAGTCTGGCTCTGTCTCCCAGGCTGGAGTATAGTGGCATAATCTCAGCTCACTGCAAGCTCCGCCTCCGGTTCACGCCATTCTCCTGCCTCAGCCTCCCGAGTAGCTGGGACTACAGGCACCCGCCACCACGCCCGGCTAATTTTTTGTATTTTTAGTAGAGACAGGGTTTCACCGTGTTAGCCAGGATGGTCTCGATCTCTTGACCTCGTGATCCGCCTGCCTCTGTCTCCTGAAGTGCTGGGATTACAGGCGTGAGCCACCGCGCCCGGCCGAGATGAGAGTTTTTTATTGTCTTCCCTTCCATTATGTTTATAGACATTTCATTGAACACTCAAACACTCTTTGGGCTCTATAGCTTAATCAGTAGTAGACTTGAATTTTTTTTTTTTTGATGCAGAGTCTTGCTCTGTTACCTAGGCTGGAGTACAGTGGCATGATCTCAGCTCACTGTAACCTTTGCCTCCTGGGTTCAAGCGGTTCTTGTGTCTCAGCCTCCTGAGTAGCTGGGACTACAGGCGTGTGCCACCATTCCCAGCTAATTTTTTTTTTTCTTTTTTTGAGACGGAGTTTCGGTCTTGTTGCCCAGGCTGGAGTGCAGTGGTGTGATCTCGGTTCACTGCAACCTCCATCTCCCAGGTTCAAGTGATTCTCCTGCCTCAGCCTCCCAAGTAGCTGGGATTACAGGATGTACCACCATACCTGGCTAATTTTGTATTTTTAGTAGAGACAGGGTTTCACCATGTTGGTCAGGCTGGTCTCGAACTCCTGACTTTGTGATCCACCTGCCTTGGCCTCCCCAAGTGCTGGGATTACAGGTATGCGCTACTGCACCTGGCCTTGTATTTTTAGTAGAGAGAGAGTTTTGCCATGTTGACCAGGCTGGTCTCGAACTCCTGACCTCATATGATCCACCCACCTCGGCCTTCCAAAATGCTGGGATTAACAAGCATGAGCCCCCACGCTTAGCCAGACTCTTGAATTTGCTGAGTTAATGTGATGTCATTTCACAAAAGTAATAAAAGTCTTTTGTCCTTCTTTGGGAAAGTACTTACTAGTAAATGAAGTTTAACTCTAGAGACAGAAGAATTTAAACTTAAATCTGAGTTAAAATTAAAGATTTTAATCAAGGGACTAGTAGGAGAAAATATTTCAGAAAGCCTGTTTTGACTTTGAGATGTGGGATATATTGAAGGGAAGAAAGGAGAGATAGTAGGAGTCCATCTAGTGCAGTACTTAGATATGAGAAAAGGTGAAGGTAATAAATAGGTTATAACTTGCCTCTGAAAGTACACTTTTTTGGAATGAAAGCTTGAATTAAGAAAAGCTTGGAGGACATGGAAAAGAAGGAGATCTTGATCTCCTTGCAGGACCTTGATCAAATAGGTCATGAGAGGTAAAAGTGGAACAGTTGATTTAAGTTGTGACTACAGTGTTTTTATTGACTGGGAGATTATAGAAGTCATAACAATAATATTGGATGAGATGATGATGATATTAGCAGTTACTACTGTTTATTGAGTATTTATGCGTGCAATGTTCAGCTGTTTTCTTCAAGGATTATCTCATTTAGTATGAGTTTGGTGATAAAATTTCCATTTTTACAGATGAAGAAACAGGCTAGATTAGTTAACTTATTCAAGGTTATATGTCATAAGCATCAGAGGGGGGATTTGAATCCAAGATATCTAACTTCAAAGCCTTTTCTTAACTCTTTTACTGGGGAAGAGAGAAGCTGAATTTGTTTTTTTGGTCTTAGACCTGTCTAAATTTGTATGATTTGTGTGGTAACAGGTGGATATTTTTAGACAGGTTGTAGAGGGAATTGGAACTCAGGGTAGCAATTATCAACTTACTGACAAAAAGTAAAGTACTAACTACTAGACCCAAACTTCTGTCCCAATATTTTAAGTTAAGATTGTATACGTATTTCAAAACAAAAAATTTTTTTTTCCTTTTTTCTTTTTTTAGACAGAGCAAAACAAATTTATATTTAGCTGTGCTCTGAATTGTGGAGTATCCAACAGAGACACTCACTGTTTCTGTCTTTAAGATAAAATTTAGAATACGATATATATATACACACACACACACACACATTTTATACACACATATATAGTCTGATATAATACATATGTATAATCCTGTCAGGTGGTATAACATCTTAATCAGAAAGTATTTAATTGAAGTTTGGGCTATGATGAGTGTCAGACTTGATTATCCTTTGAGAGTGTCATTTGCTTATAAGAACGTAATGTGATTTATAGTGATGTCAGAATAGCCCAGATGTTTTAAATGGAAAAGATTGAGTGTACATTAATTTTGCACTGACCTGTAGTTCTGAATTAACCTTTTTGTGAAAATTCTTCGTTCTTTTCTTTTAGGTTGTAAAGCTCTCTGAAATAGTGACCTTAGCGAAGCAAGCGCATGTGGATGTGAAATTTCAGTTGCCAATATGATCTGAAAACCCAGTGGATGACTGAAGGTGTTAAATGCGCTATAATCATTAAGAATACTGTGTTCTGTGTTATTGTTCTTTTTCTTTTTAGTGTGTGGAGACTGTAATTGCCATCTAGGCACACAAACATTTAAAAGGATTTGGTCTGCATTCAATTGTACCATTCAGAATGGACTGTTTGTACGAAGCATGTATAATGCAGTTATCTTCTTTTGTCGCAGCCAGTCTTTTTTGCTTCTCCTACAAAACATAACTTGCAATTTGCTGGTTTATTATTGTTGGATACAAAGTTCTTCATTGATAAGAGTCCTATAAATAAGATAAATATGAAGATAAAGCTTTATTCTTTAGTGTTAAAATACAGTATATTTAATAACTAGCCTCATTAGTAGAGCAGTATATTAAAACTGTTTTATGTAAAAAGTGTTTATCTTCAGCACCAAATACATAAATGTATCCGTCACTATTTATAAATAGAGCTTTCAAACACTCCTCAGAATATTCTTCTAAGTATTTTGATGAAGTAACTTTGTAATTATTTGAACATTGTTTTAATCATTAGGAAACACTGATTAACTGCAAGTCTTCATGATTCTGTCATATTATGAAGCACCTATAGGTTTGTTGCAAATAAAGGCATATTAGCAAGGACTTGTAGACAAAATTAAGAATGTCAATTTAAGTTAATAAAAATCTCCCAATATGATTTGGATTAATGACTTTTGTTTGCTTGTTTTGAAGTTAACACAGTAGAAGTTGATGTGTTCACTATTGCAGTATAGAGGTCCAAGCACCAATTTGTAAATCATATACTTGCCATGACGGTTTTTGTTTTATTTTGTTTTGTTTTGTTTTTTTTGACTCAGGGTCTCACTCTGTCGCCCAAACTGGAGTGCAGTGGTATGATCATGCTCACTGCAACCTCTGCCTCCTAGGCTCAAGTGATCCTCCCATCTGAGCCTCCTAAGTAGCAGGGACTACAGGCACATGCCACGTTTTTGTTGTTGTTGTTGTTTCTTTTTTGTTTTTTTGGGGTAGAGACAGGATATCACTTTGTTGCTTAGGCTGGTCTCTTACTCCGGGGCTCAAGTAATCCTCCTGCCTTTGCCTCCCAAAATGGTGAGATTACATGTATGAACCACTGCACCCAGCCAACCATACATATTATAGAGCTACTTATAGATAGATAGTTCACTGGAAATCTGCTATTTAGGTATATGCCATCTAGTGTATCCTCTAAAGGAAACGGGGGAGAATTGAATCCAAGATGCTTAACTATTTTACTGGGGAAGAAAGAAGCTGAGTTTGTATTTTGGTCTTGGGCATGTCTAAATTTGTATGATGTTTTTGTTTTTGTTTTTTGAGACGGAGTCTCATTCTTTTGCCCAGGCTGGAGTGCTGTGGCATGATTTTGGCTCACTGCAAGCCCCGCCTCCTGGGTTCACACCATTCTCTTGCCTCAGCCTCCCGAGTAGCTGGGACTACAGGCGCCTGCCACCACGCCCAGCTAATTTTTCGTGTTTTTAGTGGAGATGGGGTTTCACCATGTTAGCCAGGATGGTCTTGATCTCCTGACCTCGGGATCCGCCCGCTTTGGTCTCCCAAAGTGTGTATGACGTTTTATATGGTAACAGGTGGATATTTTTAGACAGATTGTAGTCACATTGTTCTTTCTGTCCATATATGTATATATGTGTGTGTGTGTATACATATTGACTTTTTGCTCACTGCATAAAACTTGGTAGTTGACTAATGCCATGGAAGGAAATATTGACCAAGCAGTAGACTATTTAACCATACTGATGGATTTGAGAACTTCTACCTATTGTGATGTTCTTAAAGTGTGATCAGATATATATACTATGAGAGGCAGCATAACGTAGTGATTATGAGCACAGACTCTTTGAAAGTAGACTGCTTTGAATCTGGATCCACTACTTACTAGCTATGTGAGGGCTTCTTTTGTTTTTTGTTTTTTTGAGACAGGACCTCAGTCTTGTCAACCAGGCTGGAGCGCAGTGGCACAATCATGACTCACTGCAGCTTCAATCTCCTGGGTTCAAGTGATCCTCCTGCCTCAGCCTCCTTTTGTAGCTGTGACTACATGTGCATGCCACCATGCCCAGCTAATTTATTTTTTATAGAGATGGGGTCCTGCTACATTGCCTAGGTTGGCATCAAGTAGTCTTTCTGCTTTAGAATAAGTTTTGATGCTCGTGTCCCTCAGATTTCTTAGCTCTTTTCTTATCAGTGAAGTTTAGTAAGGGAAGAGAACAAAAATATGTGAGAGAATTTATATTTAGACAACATAAAATACGCATTTTTAGCCAAATATATATTGGGTAGTTTACATATATATGACCCAGAGTATCAGAGCCATAAACCATTTAAAATTATAGCCGGGCGCAGTGGCTCATGCTCGTAATCCCAGCACTTTGGGAGGCCAAGGCGGGTGGATCACCTGAAGTCAGGAGTTTGAGACCAGCCTGGCCAACATGGTGTAACTCTGTCTCTACTAAAAATACAAAAATTAGCCAGACATGGTGGCAGGCGCATGTAATCCCAGCTACTTGGGAGGCTGAGACAGGAGAATCGCTTGAACCTGGGAGGCAGACTGAGGTTGAAGTGCGCCAAGATCACGCCACTGCACTCCAGACTGGGCAACAGAACGAAACTCCATCTTTAAAAAAAAAAACGTGATAAAGTTATAATTAAAAGTCCAGTCATTTAGTTTTTAGTTTCTAAAGATTCATTCCAAAGAATACAAGTCAGTGATTAACTAAGATTGGCATTATTTGTATTATTTGTATAATTCGAGGTCTTCTTAGGAGTTAAAAACAATGCTTGTTAGAGAGGACACAATACAGATTATTGGTAATACTAGTGTTTTAGTTATCTATTCTTGCATAACATCACCACCAACAGTGAGTTTCAAACAACATTTCCTATCTCATTTATATCTCATATCTGTGGGTTTGGGATCAGTGTAGCTGGGATTGGTTCTGGTGCTACAGTTATTCAAAGGTGTCACTGAGCTTGGACGACCTACTTCCAAGGTGGCTAACTTGTATGGCTTTTGGCCAGAGGCCTCAGTTTCTCATGTGGACCTATCCACAGGGCTGCTTGTGTCCTTGTGACATGGCAGCTGGCTCTTTGCTCCCTGCCCCCTGCCCCCCAAGCCACAGTGCCTTTGTGTTCTAGTCTCATTGTCACTTCTGCTATTTATTAGAAATCAGTCTCTAAATCCAGCCCACAAGGGGAGGGAAATTAAGCTCCACTTTTTGAAGGGAGAAGCACCAAAGAGTTTATTAACATTTTTCAAAACCATCACAATTCGTGCTTGAAGACTGAAAGAACAAACAGTGGATGTTGAGTTAACTCAGTTTAGTAGCTGCTAGGTCAGAGGTGGTACTTGGAATCTGCTAGGAGTTTGGAAGCCTTCTGATGCTTGGAATGCAAAAAGGAGTACGTTGGCTTCAAGTATTTCTTAAGTGGCTGAAGGGGAAAACTGCAACAAAGTATTAGGCAAGGCAAGGAGAAAATATTTCAAGGACAAAGTGATCATTGGTGTCTAGTGCAGCTCAGAAGTTAAGTATGGTAAGACTAAAAAGTAACCAGTGGAATTGAAACTAACTAGTCTTGGCAAGAATGATTATGGAGAATGTGGAGAATGGAGACGTGAAGCAACCAGCTGGTAGCTACTTATACACCCTCACACCTCCGTTTCCTAAAACACATACAACCTTGAGTATTATTTATGCAGGGCTGATAACTTGCTTCCTTGTGGGCCCTACCCGCTTCATATACCCGCTACCTATACCTTCATCTAAGGTATGGTTGAGTAGATCCTATACTACTGTGGTTTGTACCGAATACAACCAGTTTTGACTATTAACCTTGCAGTTACAAAGCCTAGACGAAGCCGGCTTGATTCTGCCACTTGGTGGCAGATGCACATGAAGGGGGAAAATAAGCAGGCAAAAACAAAACCAAAAAAAACCCAACTCTCAAAACTCCAGCAGGGCAATGAAGCTGTTAATATTTTGGTGAGTTGTTTCTATCTGGCAAAGAATTCTATTTAAAGAAGTTGCAAGGCCGAGCGCAGTGGCTCATGCCTGTAATCCCAGCACTTTGGATGGCTGAGGTGGGCGGATCATGAGGTCAGGAGATCGAGACCATCCTGGTTAACATGGTGAAACCCTGTCTCTACTAAAAATACAAAAAATTAGCTGGGTGTGGTGGGCACCTGTAGTCCCAGCTACCTGGGACACTGAGGCAGGAGAATGGCATGAATCCGGGAGGTGGAGGTTGCAGTGAACTGAGATTGTGCCACTGTACACCAGCCTGGGCGACAGAGCGAGACTCCGTCTCAAAAAAAAAAAAAAGTTGCAAAATGATGGATGTAAATGTTGGATGGTGGGTCAAGGGTAGAGTTCTGTAGTTAGTCATGCTCTTTTGTCCTGTCGACGTAAAGGGTTGAGGAAAGTCCTGTGGTAAAATCAATTTTTAGATTTCTATAATTTAACAAGTAGTGGTAAAAGATTTAGAGGTTTGCAGTATAAAATGAGGAAAAAAGTAAGCTGGGCGCAGTGGCTCACGCCTGTAAACCCAGCACTTTGGGAGGCCGAGGCAGGTGGATCACCTGAGGTCAGGAGTTCAAGACCAGCATGGCCAACATGGTGAAAACCCATCTCTACTAAAAATACAAAACCTCAGGCATGGTGGTGGGCGCCTGTAATCCCAGCTACTCTGGAGGCTGAGGCAGGAGAATCGCTTGAACCCAGCAGGTGGAGGTTGCAGTAAGCCAAGATTGTGCCACTGCACTCCAGACTGGGAAACAAACCAGGGTCTTAAAAAAAAGAAAAAAAAGGTTGGTAAATACATTTTTGTTTAAATTTAAAGTTTGACTTAAAATCAGAAGGTGAAAGTCAAGGGATAAGATCTTGTTGATTTCAAAGTTGGTCTTCAAAGTGACAGCCTGAAGCAGAGAACATTGGGAAATGAAGGAGGGACATCTGTGATGACGTATAAGAGAAGCGATAATAACCAGCGTTCTTGAACGCCAGGATTGGACCCACTGTTGGAGTGCTTTTTGGATTGAGGCTGTGGCAGTCTTTGTTCTCCTTTTCTAGGAGCTCCAACCTTCCTCTTCTATTCGGAAGAAATTTAAGGACCTTTGTTATTCATGACTTTACCTCCTGTGGATTAAGACCATAGGCAGCTTTTTGTTTCTTCATCTTTTTCTTCACAAGTACCAGCTTCTGTTTTTCATTTCTTTCAGTCTTGTGTGTACATCCTTGTCCTGTGTCTTGCCTCCCTTCCATGGTTAGTGAGAGGTAGCCTTCCCTTGCATGCCATCCCAACCTGCCTGTCTTCACCATGCATTCTCATTGGTTGTGCAGTCAGCAGGAAGCTCTGACTCAGTAAGCAGTCAATCCCACTGTGAGGACAAATGAGACCGACAGCACTCACCTTCCCAGGGCCCAGTCAGGCAGCTGCCTGTAGGAGTTTGATTTGCCCTCCCCATCACTTCTGTCATTCTGTCATTGTAGCCTTCATTCTTTTGGCTTTAGCTTTCAGGTTCCCCAGGTGAAGCAGCAAATACATGAGGACTTTTGGACCTCCACAGATATTAATTAATGCTCTAATCCCTGAAACGTGTATACATTACTTTCCATGGTGAAGGAAATTTGCAGATGTCATTCAGGTGTGGACCTTCAAACAGGGGAGCTTATTCTGGATTTCCCTGCAGGCCCAATCTAATCACATGAGCCCTTAAAAGCAGAGAATAATCTACAGCTGGAGGCAATGATTCAATGCCCCATTGCTGCCTCTGAGATGTAGGGTTTGTGTGCAAGGACTGGAGAGAGACCTTTAGCTGAGTGTGGCTGTTAGCTGACAGCAAGCAGCCAGACTAAGATGTGGGCGTCTTAGTCCTACAAGTGTAAGGAGCTGGATTTTGCTAGCCATCTGAATGCATTCTGAGGTAGGTTCTTCTCACAGCCTCCTGATGAGAGCACAGCTCACTGACTCTGTGATTATGGTGTTGTGAAATTAAGCACAGAAACCAGCCAAGCCCATCCAGGTGCTTGACCTACAGAACTGTGAGATAATAAGTTTGTGTTGTTTTAGACTGTGAAATTGCTGCTAATTTGTGATGGCAGAGATAGGAAATTTAATACACTACCATATTTATGCCTCTGTGCATAAGTTATAATAAGCCAGCTCTTAAACTGAGGAAAGATGAGTTTAAAATAAGGACCATTTTTTAAAATTGGAAATTAAAATTCTATAATGGACTGATTCTTTTATAAAAAACAATTACTAGAAAAGTGAAATTTTCAAAAGCATAGAAAAGCCTCAATTCTTTTATTCATTTATTTTGGTTCTACAGGATACAATGGCTCTTTCAAAGTGCTAAGCCTCAATTCTTTTATTCATTTATTTTTCATTCTACAGGATAAAATTGCTCTTTCAAACTGCTATAAAAGTTTCTAAATACTTTTAAATATCTGTTTATCGCTTGCAGATTTGTGATCTGTTTATAGACTGGCATCAGTCCACAGATAACATTTTGAGTAGGTAGGACTGAAAAAAACTCCCATCACATCCAATTTGTGAGGCTATAAGCAAATTGGAAGTAGTCTGTAAACAAATATCTAGGGATAAGAGACTCAGCATTGAATAGTTATGGTTAACATTATGGTACTCACAGTTATGTAAATCTGTGAAATTGCCATTAACTAAAGAAGTCATGACTGTTGTGTGTCCTAGAGTCTAGTCAGTGGTAATACAGTAACACAGAAATCACTAAGTTTAGCAAGTTGAGAGAAGTATTGAAAGGGCCAGGAGTGACCTAAGCTTCCTGGTTCATTTGTTGCCAATTGTATTAGTCCATTTTCACACTGCTAATAAAGACATACTTGAGACTGGGTAATTTATACAGGAAAGAGTTTTAATGGACTCACAGTTCCACATGGCTGGGGAGACCTCAAAATCATGGTGGAAGGCAAGAAGGAGCAAGTCATGTCTTACATGGATGGCAGCAAGCAGAGAGCTTGTGCAGGGAAACTCCCCCTTATGAAACCAGTGGCTCACGAGCTGTAATCCTAGCACTTTGGGGGGCCGACGCAGGCGGATCACCTGATGTCAGGAGCTCAAGACCAGCCTGGCCAAAATGGCGAAACCCTGTCTCTACTAAAAAAAAAAAAATACAAAATTAGCCAGGCATGGTGGTGTGTGCCTGTAATCCCAGCTGCTCTGGAGGCTGAGGTAGGAGAATTGCTTGAACCCCAGAGGTGGAGGTTGCACTGAGCCAAGATTGCACCACTGCACTCCAGCCTAGTGACAGCGAGACTGCATCTCAAAAAAAAAAAAAAAAAAAAAAAAAAAAAAAAAAAAAAAAAACTTCCTCTATGCAAATGTTTTTTCATTGCTACGAAAAAAAAAAAAAAACAAAACAAAACCATCAGCTCTCACAAGACTTATTCACTGTCACGAGAACAGCACAGGAAAGACCCAGCTCCATGATTCAATTACCTCCCACCAGGTTCCTCTCACAACACATGAAAATTGTGGGAACTATAATTCAAGATGAGATTTCGGTGGGAACACAGTCAAANGAGCTGTAATCCTAGCACTTTGGGGGGCCGACGCAGGCGGATCACCTGATGTCAGGAGCTCAAGACCAGCCTGGCCAAAATGGCGAAACCCTGTCTCTACTAAAAAAAAAAAAAATACAAAAATTAGCCAGGCATGGTGGTGTGTGCCTGTAATCCCAGCTGCTCTGGAGGCTGAGGTAGGAGAATTGCTTGAACCCCAGAGGTGGAGGTTGCACTGAGCCAAGATTGCACCACTGCACTCCAGCCTAGTGACAGCGAGACTGCATCTCAAAAAAAAAAAAAAAAAACAAAAAAAAACAAAACAAAACCATCAGCTCTCACAAGACTTATTCACTGTCACGAGAACAGCACAGGAAAGACCCAGCTCCATGATTCAATTACCTCCCACCAGGTTCCTCTCACAACACATGAAAATTGTGGGAACTATAATTCAAGATGAGATTTCGGTGGGAACACAGTCAAACCATATCACCAATGAAACACTAACATCTATTAATGTCTTCAATAGGAGTTGATTGACCACCAGTTGAGACCCTGCAGTTCATCAGTTGAGAGTGACAATTCCAGAGTGACCAGCTGAGCATGTAATAAGAAGGAAACTGGAGAAAAACCTCAACTACTTTACAATTATTCCTATTATTTGTTCTTAAAGCAGAGAAGCCTCTTTTGTTTGTTTTGATATCCTTGTTTAATGAAACTAGCATCGTTCTAGAAAAAAGATCTTTGTTTTAGTAAAATGACACATACTCGTTGAAAAAATAAACCTCTTCAAAACTGGAATGATACAAAAAAGTGCAGATAAGTAAAAATCACCTGCAATGCCAGAACCCAGAAATAACTAATGTTAACAGTTTTGTAAACAATCTTCTGGTCTTCTCTACATATGAGTATATGTGCATAGATACGAATACACTTTTACGTAAATAGGATCATATACATACATAATGTTCTATAATCTGCATTTCTTCGATCAAATAAGGATCTTTCCATGGCATCAAATATAGATCTACATAATTTTTAATAGCTGCACATACAAGAGAATGTATATATCATGGTTTATTTAACCTAGTCTAGCATTTATTGACATTTGGTTTATATGTCTTTAACATTATAAATAACAGGTGAACACTCTGGTGCGTATGTCTTTCAGCACTTGGGTAATTTATCCTTAGGGTAAAAACCTGTAAGTGAAATAGCTATGTAAAAGCATGAACTGCTTTCCGGAAGGTCTCTCTTGGTTACTCTTCCATTCACAATGCACAATAATATTTCCATACTTGATAATACTGTGTTGCTAATTCCAGTGGGCAAAAACCATGTCCTGTTTAATGTTGATCAATGGGCATTTGTGGAAGTGTATGTGTGTGTGTGTTGGTGCGTGTCAGTGTGTGACTTCCTTTTCGTGTTCTTTGACTGTTTTTCTATTGACTGTTCATTCTTCCTAGTATCAATAACTTTTTGTATATTTGAGATTAACCATTTTTGCCTATTATGTATTATATATATGTGTCATATGTCATTTTAAATATAATGAAATGTATTAGTCTTTGTGGTTTCTAGTTTTCATGATATGTTTTGAAAGGCTTAATTGTTTTGTTATACAGTCTGAACTTGAGTTATGAATGCAAATTTCCCCTCTGAAATGGCTAATCTGTTTCCCAAACACCATTTGCTTATCCCTTAAGGGATTTACTTTTCTCTGTTTGATCCATTTCCCACCAATTTTAAAAGTCATCTTTATCATATATTAACTTCCTGTATGTTCTTGCGTGTATATGAAACTGGCACATACAGGGAGACTATTTAATTTTTACTTAAAGTAGGAGGTAGGAAAGAGATCTGTTGCAACCGTGACAGAGAGCATTGCAGATAAAGCATTGTTTTCTCCTTCAGTCATTCACCTGTCAAACTTACCCCTGTTTATTTGTAGAAAATTTGAACTTTCCATTTTCCTAACATTCAACTTTCAATTGAATAACTCTGATTCTACTAAGAAAAAAAAAAAAAAGCTATACTATTTGATTCCACATGTATGACAGTGTGTGGGCTGATAAGGAAGAACTGGAAACAAATGACAGGTGATTCACTGCTTTGTGTCTGGTGTGCCATGACTCTCTTGAAGGGGGGCAGTGTTCATCTGAATCTTTTTGACTAATGCTTTTTCTTTCTCTGCGAGGGATGCTGAAGAGGGGCAGCTGAAGGAGCAGTCTTAAGCAAATTGGTCATGACTTTCTTAAATATTGTAATTTGATTGATACGGACCATTTTTTCAGTCTGTGAGAGACTTTTCATTATGGGCTAACTCATAAAAAACCGTAGACTTAATTCGCCCACACTGTTGGTTCTCTTGTGTTGGGTATCATAAGTCAGTGTGAAACCTTTGGTCTTTGTGGAAGCCTTGTGGAGACCACTGAACAGACTTGGAGCCGTATCTGACTCCCCTGCCAGCTTTCCTGACGTTCAGTGCCTATTATGGCCCCTCTCCATGGCATTCTCCTCTGTGGTTATGTGAAAGGAAAATAAATCACTAAGCCAAGGGAAAAGTCAAACTGGGAGCTATGTCAGGCAAACCTGCCTCCCATTTTATTCGTAAATAACATAGCTACATACCTCCCTCACAATTTGCCACAGATCCTCGTCCACAAGGAAATTCTCTGTGGACAAAGGACAGACAGAACTCAGTCACCCCTGTGAGACTCACCTGAGACAAATGCATATCTGATTGCTTCCTTTGCCCTATTGTTTATGTAAAAATGCAGATTCACTGAGCCAGACTAAGTTGTGTATTGAGTGGAAGCCTGATCAGGACTCAAAAGAATGCACCCTTATGTCTTTTTTTTTTTTTTTGAGACGGACTCTTGCTCTGTGGCCTGGGCTGGAGTGCAGTGGCCGGATCTCAGCTCACTGCAAGCTCCGCCTCCCGGGTTTAGGCCATTCTCCTGCCTCAGCCTCCGGAGTAGCTGGGACTACAGGTGCCCGCCACCTCGCCCGGCTAGTTTTTTGTATTTTAGTAGAGACGGGGTTTCACTGTGTTAGCCAGGATGGTCTCGATCTCCTGACCTCGTGATCCGCCCGTCTCGGCCTCCCAAAGTGCTGGGATTACAGGCTTGAGCCACTGCGCCCGGCCTCCTATGTGTTTTATCTACTTCTAACCTGGAAGCCCCCACGTTGAGTTGTCCCGCCTTACCAGACCGAACCAATACATCTCACATATGTTGATTAATGACTCATGTCTCCCTAAAATGTATAAAAGCAAGCTGTACCCCAACCACCTTGGGCACATGTCATCAGGGCCTCCTGAGGCTGTGTCACGGGTGCCTCCTTAATCTTGTCAAAAAATTAAAAAAACAACTTTCTAAATTGACTGAGACCCGTCTCAGATACTTTGGGTTAACGGTTCGGGTCTACCCTTTGAGGCCTGTTCTGGTGTACTTGACTGTGTACTGAGACCAGTGGCTTCACTGGGCATTAATACCACAACAGGCAACAATTTTGTTTTCTGGTAGGGTACTTGGCCTACTGCCCATTTTGCAGATGTGTCATTGCTGAGAAGGCACAACAGTAACGGGATTTTAAAAATTTATACACTGTTACACATTGTCACTGAAATGCCAAATGATTTAGCTTCCGTTACTGTCACTCAGCCTTCTTACTTGAGCAGGGTTTGGCAAGCCAGTAATTTGGGGGACTTGTGAGTGAAATACCATGTGAATAAAATCCATTGTTTCCTTAGTGAGAAAAAGGCTAATTGACTTACAGGCTGTTTCTGAGGTGAGGAAGTTCCATTCAGAAAACCAAAGCGAGCCAAAGAATCCAGTGTTTCTCAATTTAAACTGGTCAAATATCTGATATCTCTTTGAGAAATGGATACCCAGTGTCAATAATCCTATGAGGTTAATGGCAGTTAAACAATTTTTTGCTTAAACAGTAAATGGCAAACGCTATAGGGCAAAGCCTATTTGTGGTGTAGGAGGTGCTTGCATCAGTTGATTGGCTGTGCTGTATTCATGTGCTTTCTGAAATATCTGTGGCAGGGACAAAAGTTCCTATTTGGTGCTCACTTTGTACTTTTATTTTTGTTTCCTTTGCAGTTGCAAAGATCTTTTCTGTAGTCTCAGCTTATCTAATCCAGTGGTTCCCAGATTTCAGTGTACATAAATCTTTTGGATGCCTGCTAAGCATAGAGATTCCTAGGCCCATACCCAGCTATTCTAATTCAGTTGGCCTGGCAGCAGGCATGTTTAATAAATTTCTTAGGTGATTCTAATGCATGTGTTCCTTTGAAAAAAAAATTGGATTGGGTCAGGATGCAGGAGAAAAGGAATTGATACTGTTTTATGCACGTATTAGGTACTAGATCTGGTTATGGCAGGATGCCTCATTTCAGTGGTTCCCTTGTAACCTCTAAATACCATGTCCACCTATTCGAGACATAATATCCCTATGTTTGTGAGAAGCTGTGCTTAGGGAGTGATTCCTTCACTGTGAAGCTTCTTATTGTCCTTTAAAATGCTGATACCCAGGAGCAGATATCATTTTATTGGTTAGCACAATGCTACTCAAAGAGCCAGTCTCTGAAGCTTTGTTCCTGATTTGCACCCAGGTAAGGATCTTTTGCTAGGATTTAAGTCAATTATGTCATGAAGCGCACTATTTAGTTTGTCTGAAATATGTTTTTATCTTGGTAGCAAGGTAGCAAGCCTTTTCCAATGGAGGAAGCTTCAGTGCTTTCATTTATATTCTGATGTAAGTTATCTTATTGCAGACTGGTAACAAACACTGTCTTTACAGCCATTTGAGCCTTAGGTATGAATGGAGCCGCTTTGGGTGGAGGGATATCTCCGTGACTGGGTGGGAAGAGGTCCAGAAAAACAACATTGGAGTCACCAAATACTAACTGTTCACTAGGCTTGGCTGTTATAAAAGTTGCCAAAATTCATGCTTATGGTTTGACTGGATTTCTTTTCTCTGCTTAGTATGCCCTTCAGGAGAAGTGCCAAAGAAAAGACAAACCCAATTATATAGCCCAAAGAAGAGGATTAACTTAGTTATCTGCAGCCTCTGGATTGACTGTGAAGTCTGTTTGAAACTGGGAATGTTGGCCAGTAAAATGTTTCCCTAAAAAACTTGAAGCACAGAGTCTTTGTGGGGACTCTCATTAGTATTTTTGACCATCAATTTAGAAGAAATATTCTGATATTACTATTGCATTACCATTACTTTATCTAGATTAAATTGCTTCATTTCTTAAATGGTTCAGTCTAAATGGGCAGACTTGATAATAAATAATAACTAAAAGGATTAGAAAGATTCTATGATTCTAGAATTCTTTCAAGTACACAGTTATTTTAGAGATCCACTTCCAGTATTTATTCACTTCATTCAACAAATATTAAGTGCACACCTCCTCTGTGCCACACAATGTACCAGGGCTACATGGTATACAATGATCAATAGGATACATGGTCCCTTATGGTGTTTGTAACGTAGTGGGGGAGATACAAGCAATTAAATCCAAGTCTGTGTGAATAAATATATAACAATGAATTGTGAACTTAATATGAAATGAAAAGGCAAATAGTTTAATAATTGTCAGACATAAATTTCAGTTCAGTTGAATTCAGCAAATGGTTTTTGAGCATCTATTTTGCGCCAGGCACTGTGCTCGGTATTATGGATATAGAGATGCATACGAGAACATTCTTGTCCACAGATCCACTTGGCACTATACCTGAGTAACACCTACCCCTTTCCTCAACTCCCATTTGATTTTGTTGGTTGATTTGTGTAGGTTTGGCTATTTCACCTGCTGTTCATTCCACACTCTTAGTGTGTAACAGTGAAGTAGGGCTTTCTGGTACCTGTTTGTCTGCAAATGTAGAATCAACCCTTGTGTTTGTGAATTTGACTCAGAGAAAATCTTTAAATGATTTGGCCTTTGAGATGCCCAGCTGAGCTGCTGAGCTGACACAGGCTCAGCAGAACTAAGAACTGTTGAACATCTATCATAAAATTAGAGTCCTAGATTCAAAGTGATCACAGAATGTGCTTATTTCTTCCCTCACATTCTTTCCTCCCTCCCTCCCTCCCTCCCTCCCT
>NW_016805783.1:3857295-3878274 GCF_001698545.2 Rhinopithecus bieti
TTCTCTTTTCTCCCCTTCCTTCCTTCCTTCCTCTTTCCTTTCCTTCCTTCCTTCCTTCCTTCCTTCCTTCCTTCCTTCCTTCCTTCCTTCTTTATTGGAGAGTGATGGCATGATCTTGGCTTACTGCAACCTCCACCTCACAAGTTCAAGCAGTTTTCCTGCCTCAGCCTCAGGGACTCCCTATGTTGCCCAGGCTAGACTCAAACCTCTGGACTCAAGCAATGCCCCTGTCTCAGCCTCTTAAGTAGCTGGGACTACAGGCATGCACCACCATGCCCAGCTTGCTCATTTATTTGTCGTATCTGGGTGCCTTCCACATGCTAGGCACTCTTCTAGGCACAGAGTGATAGCAGTGAACAAAACAGACACACACCCCCTGCCCTCATGCAACTTGCACCTCACCCAACATCTAACATATCCTGACAGTCGGTCATTCCTTTCAATGTAAACATCTTCACTGTCAGGGAGCTCATTTCCTTATGGGGAGTTGTCTCATTTCCAAACAGTTTGAAATATTGAAAAGCTCTTTATTATATTGATCCCAAATCCTTTTCCCTGTAGCTTTTACCTGATAGTCTGACTACGGTTCTGTCTTTGAACTAGTTTGGAAATAGCTAATCCTTCTTTCTGGGAACCCTTCAAATATTTGAAAAAAATACTTGTGTTTCTTTTAAGCCTCCCCATTTTATTAGTTGATATAGAGAAATATGTGTAGGTGCGTGAGTACTTGGATATAATCTAATAAAGCAATTGCACCTTGAATTTTGCTTGTTGGGTTTATTTGTCCTTTAGTTCTCAGGATCTGTGAAGTGCAGGCATGTTAACCATCTCTCCATCCACGGTTGAAATAGAAACTTACCCTTTCATGTGCAGTAATTTGATGCTCACAACAATCCTGTGTGGCAGGTGTTATTATCCCCATTTAACAGATAAGAACGCTGAGATGAAAAGGTTAAGAAGCGGTTACCCTGTGTCTCATAGCTGAGACCTGAACCAGGCCTTCTGCCTTCAAATTTTATGTTCTTTGTTTCTTTCTTTCTTTTTTTTTTTTTCATGTAGAGATGGGATCTTGCTTTATTGCCCAGTCTGCTCTAGAACTCCTGAGTTCAAGTCAACCTCCTGTCTCAGTGTCCCAAAGTGCTGGGATTACAGGTGTGAGCCACAATGCCCAGCCTCATGTTCTTCGTAATCTATTACTACCCACCTCCTTCATACCTTGCTGGTCTTAAAGTGGAAGTGATGTTAGGCTTTAGAATTTCTGTCATCTGATAGTGGTTGCTGGAAGAATAGTGAACTCAATCTACAAAGGATCCTTTTCTGCATGTTGGGAGAACTAGATCAGAGGGCAGTTCCTAGTGGCGCCCACTGTGCCTTACCACTCCTGGGATTCGTTTTACTTATTCCTCTTCCCTGCTTCCCTTCATTTCCCTGCTTTTCCTCTGTATTCTTTGTTTTTCTGTTTGCTTTTCTTTTCTGCTAATACATAGGTCTGAGCTCTGACTGCAGAGCTAAAGCATTCTTTGTCATTGGCACAAGCAGTGGCCAGACTCCAAGTACCTCTGGGTCTGCAGAGGAGGTGCAATAAACATATCCGTTAAGCCACCAAATTGAAAAGTATTCAGAGGAAATTGCTCCAGCAATAGATTCTATGCTCCAGTTTAGGGGGCAGTGAGAAAATCCCACACAAAGTATAATATACAGCTTAGTAAACTACAGCAAAGCCAGAGGGAGCTTTGGTTAAGGACATAGATACCAAATATGTCATGGGATGGTGCTGCTATAGCTTGGATATCTGACCCTCTAAACCTCAAGTTGAAATTTGATCTCCAGGGTTGGAGGTGGGGCCTAGTGGGAAGTATTTGGGTCTTGGAGGAATCTCATGAATGACTTGGTACTCTCCTTGAAGTAATGAGTGAGTTCTCACTCTATTAGTTCCTGTGAGAGCCTGAGAGTTGGTTGTTAAAAAATGTTTGGCACCTCGCTTCTCTCTTTCGGTTTCATTCTTGCCATGTGCTTTCTGCACATGCGGCCCCTGTTCACCTTCCAGCATGGGTGGAAGCAGCCTGAGGCCCTCACCAGAAGCAGATGCTGGCTTCATGCTTCTTGTATAGCCTGCAGAACCATGAGCCAAATAAACCTCTTTTCTTTATAAATCACCCAGCCTCAGGTGTTCCTTTATAGCGACATAAATGGACTAAGATAGTGCTGTTATAATCATATTCCAGAAAAGCTGTTAGTGTTGCATGGGAGTAGAAAGAATACCAGACCTTATGAGAAGGAATGAGACATGAGGCGGCATAGGGTAAGGAACATCTTACCCCTTAATTTTCTTTTCTTTTTTTTTTTTTTTTTTTTTGAGACGGAGTCTCGCTCTGTCGCCCAGGCTGGAGTGCAGTGGCCGGATCTCAGCTCACTGCAAGTTCTGCCTTCCGGGTTTACGCCATTCTCCTGCCTCAGCCTCCCGAGTAGCTGGGACTACAGGCGCCCGCCACCTCGCCCGACTAGTTTTTTGTATTTTTTTAGTAGAGACGGGGTTTCACTGTGTTAGCCAGGATGGTCTCGATCTCCTGACCTCATGATCCGCCCGTCTCGGCCTCCCAAAGTGCTGGGATTACAGGCTTGAGCCACCGTGCCCGGCCACTCCTTAATTTTCAAGGATTAAAAAATCTCTTCTGTCTCTGGCTAAAAATAACTCCAGTAGTTCACTGATGTTGTACCTTTAATCAGCGAGGAATACATGTCTGGGTAGCAAATAACTTATGCAGAGTAAGATTTGTGCTTACAATTTGCTTTCATTTTACTATAAGCCATCACCTTAGTTCAGCATTGCCCAGGATACTGCTTTTGCCTTTTTAGGCAAGATAGTGCTATCATTAAGTGTCCAGGAATTAGCTGCTTTTTCTCATATGGAAATCTCTATCACCCTGAAAGACAGCATCAGAGATTTATTTTCCTCAACTTAAACTAAATAGTTCTTTATGGGTTAAAGGTTCTTTCCTTATTTTCTATGGTGATACCTAAGATCCAGCAAAAGGGCGTTTGCAGGAGGGATTGTTTCTTTCTCTGAGAGGTAGAGCTACTACTTACCTCTGTAACTCACTGTATTTCATATTTTAGTTTTATTTATATTCGTCTTTCAACAAAAGGACTTTTGGTGGCTACAGCAAAAGACTTGCAGTTCCATTTGGTTAAAGTAGACACTTAGTAGGAAATGGGGAGTGCAAAGATGTCTGAGGCATGATTTCTGCCCTTTAAGGAGCTTCGAGGGAAATACAGGAAAAACACCTTACCCTTTTACTAGACTGTAGCTTTCACAACGATATGCTCAGGGTGCTGAGGGAGAAGAGATGGTGTGGAGAGAGGGAAGGCTTTCAAAGCCAGATCTTGAAGCAGGAGTAGGAATCTACCACGTTGGGACAGGTAGGCTGGAGGGACTGAGCACACGTGGAGAGGGGAGACACTGGCTTATGAGCAGGTACCATGTGCCCAGGGACACTAGCCTAGAAACGAAACATTAGGATAGAAGCAGGGAGGAGGAGCCCCTAGGTGATGAAATATGAAGGTAGTGGTGTTCCTCCACTCATTTCTGAGCTTCCAGGCAGCCAGTAGGGCCCAGGGCTCAAAGGATCTTTTTGAGTAGTTATTCTTGAATGATAGAGAAAGGACACTTACTTCTACACTTCACACCTGTAAGGTGAATTTGAATTTGTTTTGTAACCACTTGTTGTGGGACTTGGAGTCGTAATCATTTCTTCTGAGCTTCAGCCTTGTCTTTCAAAGGTACTTTAGATTTTCTACATGTAATGGTGGCAGACAAATCCACTAGCTGCCAAATAGATGGGAAATGACCTATGAAAACCACAAGTGGCCCAACAAATGGTACGTCTTCAATTTGACAGCACAAAGGAATTATTAGTTAGTATTTCATAAGTTTAATCTTTTGTTTTATCTGACCTGGAATATTAGTATTAAAAGACTTAAGCTTTTATTTGGAAATAATTCCATACTTACTAGAAGTTGCTAAAATAAAAATAGTACAAGGAATAGTCATGTACACTTTACCTAAATTTGCCTATTCTTAACATTTCACTCCATTTGCTTAATCTTTTGCTCTCTCTTTCTCTTCCTTTCTTCATCATGTTCTTTGAACCAATTGAGAGTAAGCTACATATATCGTGGCTTTTTCCCCCTAAATGCTTTGAGTATTTCTTAAGGATAAGAATATTCTGTTGTTTTGTCCACAGAACAGAAGCTGAAAAAGCATACTGCTTGCATTTCAGGTGGATAGTTTATGGTTTATTCTTCAGCTTTAAATTAAACTGATTAATTCACTTCAAGGCCTTAAATTATCTTCATTGTCTTCTCTCCTTCATATAATACCTTAATTTTTTTATTGTATTTTGTCCTTTTGACCAAGCTATCAGGATTGCGTTAGCTCTATAATGTGGTAATATTGATGAGATATTAGGTTTCAAAAGATTCTTCCATTATTTTGAGAAAAGAAAAATGAATTTTATAGAGCTTGTCCTATGCTACCTCAAAGCTTAAAATTAGATTCTCTTTAAAAGCACTTGTATTAGAGATTACCAGTCATGTCTCCAGTCTTAGTCTATAAATATAGGAGAATCTCCTTACCCTTAAGGTCAGTTATGGCAATATACTGCTTCAATTCTAGTGTATTTTTCATTTCAGGGGGCAGATGTACAAGGAGTTGGCCCAAATTTTAGTAAAATTTGTGATGTTTGTATGTTAGCTGGCCAACAAACTGTGGGTTTATCCAAGTTTACAATATTGAGAACTGAGGTTAACATTTCATGAAGGAAGCATGTACTGTATGGAAGTAATTTTTTTTAAAAAAAAGTATAGTCATCTACATTTAAATAAAGAATTCTGGACATGTTAAAAGTAAGGATGGCCAAATGTAAATAATGTAAATTTCATGACTGGGCCAATTAAGAAAGATATCTAGCTATCTATCTGTATGCACATTTAATGTGTAACTTTTGTATGCTGAGTGGTACACACATTTTTTTATTTGCTTTTGAGGAATTTAATAAGGTATAATAAATTGTGTCTTTACTTTAGAAAAACTCTTTTAAGACAGATGGAGGCAACAGGGATGTTTGTGGTAATAGATAAGAAAGATATCCTTGATTATAGCTAAATTGGTTTGGATTGCAGATATTCATTATTGAACTTACTCCTGTTTTATCATACTTTGGAAAAGACACCTGAACAATAAACGAATCCTGCATAGGCTACTCTCCTTCGAACGATGAACTGCTATTATTTGCCTGTGGGAGATGTGTACTAAAGGAGAGAACTCTTGGGCTTTGTCAGGCCGCATGTTGAGCCTTACCCTGACCCCGCTGCCTTGCTTTCTCCTTTGTGTTTCAGTTACTGTGCTCACATTGTGGGTGATACTGAAATTCTGCATAATGTGAATAGAACAAACTATTTATAAACTGCTAAAAAATAGAATATTCATTTATATAACATTAGTACTGTTGTCAGTGTGATACATGTGCATTAATAGAATTCTTTACCATCTATATTCCAATTTTGTCGGTTGATCTCATAATGTCTTTTGTAGCATTTCCCCCTCCAGTGCACGATTCGGTCGAGGGTTAGGTATCGCATGTAGTTGTCATGTCTCAGCCTTTTTTTAACCTGAAACATTTCCACAGCCTTTAACAAAATTAGTGTTTTCTATTTTATATTGATCTACTTTTTTCTTATGATTAGATGCGGATTCTGCATTCTTGGCTTGAAAGAACACTGCGTCATTGATTTTGTGCTCTCAGTGTGTTGACAAGTGCATGGTGTCCGTCTGGCCCTCACTGGTGATCATTTCAATTACTTTGTCAAAGTTATCCTCCATTTCTCCACTGTAATACATTTACACTTACAATTACACATTACAATTACCACTCTTCTTTTTTCCTTGTAATTAATATGCATTGTGTAGGGAGACACTTTTAAGACCAGCCAAATATTGTGCTCTTCATTAAAAATTCCCCCTTGGTTTTAGCATCCATTGTTGTTTCTTGCTTTATCCAGACATCACAGTGATAGCCTGCAAATGATGATTTTTTTTCCAATTTGTTGTCCGTTGAATAGTCACCCCTCAGCATTCTATTAGGTTGGTGCAAAAGTAATTGCGGTTTTTGCTTTTTTTTTTTTTTTTTTTTATTTGAACGAGTCTCGCTGTGTGCCTGGGCTGGAGTGCAGTGGCCGGATCTCAGCTCACTGCAAAGCTCCGCTGCCTCCGGGTTCACGCCATTTCTCTCGCCTCAGCCTCCCACGTAGCTGGGACTACAGCGCGCCCGCCACCTCGCCTGGCTAGTTTTTTGTAATTTTTTTAGTAGAGACGGGTTCACACATGTTAGGCCGGATGGTCTCATCTCCTGACTCGTGATCCGCCCGTCTCGGCCTCCAAGTGCTGGGAAATTACAGTCTTGATCCCACCGCGCCCGGCCTTTTGCCATTACTTTCAATAGCAAAAACCACAATTACTTTTGCACCAACCTAATACTACAAGCAGGAGCCATCTCTTGCTTGGACTCATGAATTCCTGTTTGTCAGTGGTTTACGATTTCCTACTATTTTATTTTTTACTGTTTTTGTTTTTTCCACCTGTCTTAATTTTTTTTTTAATTTTAATTTTTTACTTTTAATTTTATTTTTTGTGGAGGGGAACAGGTGGTGTTTGGTTACATATATAAGTTGTTTAGTGGTGATTTCTGAGGTTTTGGTGCACCCATCACCCGAGCAGTGTACACTGTACCCAACATGCAGCTCTTTATCCCTCACTCCCCTCCCAATCTTTCCGCCGAGTCCCCAAAGTCCATTGTATCATTCTTAGGTCTTTGTGTCCTCATAGCTTAGCTCCCACATATGAGTCAGAACATACGATGTTTAGGTTCCCATTCCTGAGTTCCTTCACTTAGAATAACGGTCTCCAGCTCCATCCAGGTTGCTGCGAATGCCATTATTTCATTCCTTTATGGCTGAGTAGTGTTCCATGGTATATTTATACCGCATTTTCTTTAACCACTCATTGATTGATGGGCATTTGGGCTGGTTCGATGCAAATTGTGCATGTAAAACATGCGTGTGCAATTATCTTTTTCATATAATGACTTCTTTTCCTTTGGGTAGGCACCCGGGAGTGGGACTGCTGGATCAAATGGTGGATCTCCTTTTAGTTCTTTAAGGAATCTCCAAACTGTTTTCCACAGTGGTTGTACTAGTTTACATGCCAACCAACAATGTAAAAATGTTCCCCTTTCACCACATCCACACCACCATCTATTAATTTTGGATTTTTTGATTAAGGTCTTTCTTGCAGGAGTAAGGTGGTATCACCTTGTGGTTTTGATTTGCATTTCCCTGATAATTAGTGATGTTGAGCATTTTTTCATATGTTTGTTGGCCATTTGTATATCCTCTGTTGAGAACTGTCTGCTCATGTCCTTAGTCCAGTTTTTGATGGAACTGTTCTTTTTTCTTGCTGATTTGAGTTCCTTGTTGATTCTGGATATGATTCTTTGTTTTTTTGAGTCTCACTCTGTCGCCCAGGCTGGAGTGCAGTGGTGCGATCTTGGCTCACTGCAACCTCCGCCTCCTGAGTTCAGGTGATTCTCCTGTTTCAGCGTCCCCAGTAGCTGGGATTACAGGCATGTGCCACTATGCCTGGCTAACTTTTTTTTTTTTTCTGTATTTTTAGTAGAGAACAGGTTTCGCTGTGTTGGCCAGTCTAGTCCTTTGTTGGATGCATACTTTGTGAATATTTTCTCCCACTCTGTGAGTTGTCTGTTTAGTCTGCTGATTATTTCTTCTGTTGTGCAGAAGCTTTTTAGTTTAATTAAGTCTCACCTATTTATCCTTGTTTTTGTTGCATTTGCTTTTGGGTTCTTGGTCATGAAGTCTTTGCCTACGCCAATGTCTAGAAGGATTTTTCCAGTGTTATCTTCTATAATTTTATGGTTTCAGGTCTTACATTTAAGCCTTTGTTCTATCTTGAGTTGATTTTTTATAAGGTGAGAGATGGGGATCCAGTTTTATTCTATATGTGGCAGGTGAATTATGCCAGCACCATTTGTTGAATATGTTTTTGTTTGCTTTGTCAAAGATGAGTTGTCTGTAAGTATTTGGCTTTATTTCTGGGTTCTCTATTCTGTTCTGTTGGTCTATGTGCCTTTTTTAAATACCAGTACCATGCTCTTTTGGTGATTATAGCCTTATAGTCTAGTTTAAACTTGGGTAATGTGATGCTTGCCACCAGATTTGTTCTTTTTGCTTAGTCTTGCTTTGGCTACGCAGGATTTTTTTTTTTTTTTGGTTCCATATGAATTTTAGGATTATTTTTTCTAGTTCTGTGAAGAATAATGGTGACATTTTGATGGGAACTGTATTGAATTTGTAGACTGCTTTTGGCAGTATGGTCATTTTCACAGTGTGGATTCTACCCATCCATGAGCATGGGATGTGTTTCCATTTGTTTTTGTCATTTATAATTTCTTTCAGCAGTGTTTTGTAGTTTTCTTGTAGAAGTCTTTCACCTCCTTGGTTAGGTATATTTCTAAGTATTTCATTTTTCTTTGCAGCTATAGTAAAAGGGGTTGAGTTCTCGATTTGATTGTCAGCTTGGTTGCTGTTGGTGTATAGCAGTGCTACTGATTTGTATATTAATTTTGTATACTGAATTCATTTATCAGTTCTAGGCTTTTTTTTTTTTTTTTTTGGATGGAGTCTTCCTCTGTTGCCCAGGCTAGAGTACAGTGGTACGATCCCGGCTCACTGCAGCCTCCATCTCATGGGTTCCAGCGATTCTCCTCCCTCAGCCTTCCGATTAGCCTGGATTGCAGGCATGTGCCACCGCACCTGGCTAATTTTTGAATTTTTAGTAGAGACAGGGTTTTGCTGTGTTGGCCAGGCTGGTCTCGAACTCCTGATCTCTAGTGATCTGCCTGCCTTGGCCTTCCAAAGTGCTAGGATTACAGGCGTGAGCCACTGTGCCTAGCCCAGTTCTAGGAGCTTTTTGGATGAGTCTTTAGAGTTTTCTAGGTATACAATCATATTGGTGAAGAGTGACAGTTTGACTTCCTCTTTTCTAATTTGAATGCCCTTTATTTCTTTCTTTTATCTGATTGCTGTGACTGGGACTTCCAGTATTATGTTTAATAGAAGTGATGAAAGTAGGTATCCTTGTCTTGTTCCAATTCTCAGGGGCAATGCTTTCAACTTTTCCGCATTCAGTATTATGTTGGCTGTGGGTTTGTCATAAATACCTTTTTATTACATTTAGATATTTCCCTTCTATACCCATTTTGCTGAGGGTTTTAATGTTAAAGGATGGTGCATTTTGTTAAATGATTTTCTGTGTCTGTTGAGATGATCATGTGATTTTTGTTTTAAATTTTATATAGTGTATCACATTTATTGACTTGCATATATTAAACCGTCCCTGAATCCCTAGTATGAAACCCACTTGATTGTGGTGGATTATCTTTTTGATATGCTGTTGGATTCAGTTAGCTAGTATTTTGTTGAGGATTTTTGCATCTATGTTCATCAAGGATATTGGTTTGTAGTTTTCTTTTTCTGTTATGTCCTTTCCTCATTTTGGTATTAGGATGGCACGGGCTTCGTAGAATGATTCTGGGAAGATTCCCTCTTTCTTTATCTTTTGGAATAGTGTCAATAGGATTGGTACTGATTTGTCTTTGAATGTCTGATAGAATTCAGCTATGAATCTGTCTGGTCCTGGACTTTTTTTGTTGTTGGCAATTTTAAAATTACCATTTCAGCCAGGCGCGGTGGCTCACGCCTGTAATCCCAGCACTTTGGAAGGCCGAGGCGGGCGGATCACAAGGTCAGGAGATCGACACCATCCTGGCTAACATGGTGAAATTCCATCTTTACTAAAAGTACAAAAAATATTAGCTGGGCGAGGTGGCAGGCACCTGTATTCCCAGCTACTCGGGAGGCTGAGGGAGGAGAAGGGCGTGAACCCAGGAGGCGGAGCTTGCAGTGAGCTGATGAGACCGCGCCACTGCACTCCAGCCTGGGTGACAGAGTGGGACTCCATCTCAAAAAAAAAAAAAAAAATTACCATTTCAATCTTGCTGCTTGTTCTTGGTCTGTCCAGAGTTTCTATTTCTTCATGGTTTAATCAAGGAGGGTTGTATATTTCCAGGAATTTATCCATTTCTTTTAGATTTTCTCGTTTCTTTTCAAAGCACCAGCTTTTTGTTTCATTTATCTTTGGCATGTTGTTTTTGTTTGTTTGTTTCAATGTCGTTTAGTTCTGCTTTGATCTTGGTTATTTCTTTTCTTCTGCTGGCTTTGAGTTTGCTTTGTTCTTGTTTCTCTAGTTCCTTGAGGTGTGACCTTTGATTGTCTATTTGTGCTCTTTCAGATTGTTTTATGTAGGTATTTAATACTATGAACTTTCCTCTTAGTACTACTTTTCTGTATTCCAGAGGTTTTAATAGGTTGTGTCACTATTGTTGTCCAGTTCAAAGAATTTTTAAATTTCCTTCTTGATTTCATTGTTAACCCAATGATCATTCAGGAGCAGGTTGTTTAATTTCCATGTATTTGCATGGTTTTGAGGGTTCCTTTTGGAGTTGATTTTCAATTTTATTCCACTGTGGTCTGAGAGAGTACTTGATATAATTTTGATTTTCTTAAATTTATTGAGACTTGAAAAGTGACCTATCATATGGTCTATCTTGGAGAATGTTCTGTGTGCTGATTAATAGAATGTATATTCTGCAGTTGTTGGGTAGAATGTACTGTAAATATCTGTTAAGTCCATTTGTTCTAGGGTACAGTTAAGTTCATTGTTTCTTTGTTGACTTTCTGTCTTGATGACCTGTCTAGTGCTGTTAGTGAAGTATTGAAGTCCCCCACTATTATTGTGTTACTGTCTATCTCATTTCTTAGGTCTTGTAGTAACTGTTTTTATAAATTTGGGAGCTTCAGTGCTAGGTGTGTATATATTTAGGATTGTGCTATTTTCCTGTTGGACTAGTTCTTTTATCATTATATAATGTGTGTCTTTGTCTTTTTTTTTAACTGTTGTTGCTTCAAAGTCTGTTTTGTATGATATAAGAATAGCTACTCCTGCATACTTTTGGTGTCCATTTGCATGGAATATCTTTTTCCACATCGCCCCTTGTTTTGAGATGGAGTCTGACTCTGTCACCCAGGCTGGAGTAATCTCAGCTCAATGCACCTCCCGAGTTCAAGTGATTCTCCTGCCTCAGTCTCCCAAGTAGCTGGGACTTCAGGTGTGTGCCACCATGCCTGGTTAATTTTTTTGTACTTTTACTAGAGACAGGGTTTTGCCATGTTGGCCAGGCTGATCTTGAACTCCTGGCCTCAGGTGATCCGCCTGCCTTGGCCTCCCAAAGTGCTGGGATTACAGGCATGAGCCACTGCACCTGGCTTATGCGAGTTGTTCTGTGTTAGAAATGAGTCTCTTGGCCAGGCGTGGTGGCTCACAAGTGTAATCCCAGCACTTTGGGAGGCCAAAGTGGATGGATCACCTGAGGTTGGGAGTTCGAGACCAGTCTGACCAACATGGAGAAACCCCGTTTCTACTAAAAATGCAAAATCAGTTGGGCATGGTGGCTCATGCCTGTAATCCCAGCTACTTGGGAGCCTGAGGCAGGAGAATTGCTTGAACCCGGGAGGTGGAGATTGTGGTGAGCTGAGATTGCGCCATTGCACTCCAGCCTGGGCAACAAGAGTGAAACTTCATCTCAAAAAAAAAAGAAAAAAGAAAGGAGTCTCTTGAAGACAGCAGATACTTGGTCAGTGAGTTCTTAGCCATTCTGCCATTCTTTATCTTTTAAGTGGAGCATTTAGGCCATTTACATTCAATGTTAGTACTGAGATGTGAGGTAGTCTATTTGTTGTGCTAATTGTTGCCTGAATACCTTGGTTTTGTGTGTGTGTGTGTTTGTTTTTTCATTGTGTTATTATTTTATAGGGCCTGTGAGACTTATGCTTTAAGGAGGTTCTATTTTGGTGTATTTTGAGGATTTCTTTAAAGATTTAGAGCTCCTTTTAGCATTTCTTGTAGTGCAGGCTTGGTGGTGGTGAATTCTCTCAGCACTTGTTTGTCTAAAAAGAATGATTTTTCCTTCATTTATGAAGCTTAGTTTTGCTGGATACAAAACTCTTGGCTGGAAATGGTTTTGTTTAAGGAGACTAAAGATAGGATCCTGATCCATTCTAGCTTATAGGGTTTCTGCTAAGAAATCTGCTGTTAATCTGATAGGTTTTCCTTTATAGGTTTCCTGATGCTTTTGCCTCACAGCTCTTAAGATTCTTTCCTTTGCCTTGACTTTAGATAATCTGATGACTATGTGCCCAGGCAATGATCTTTTTATGGTGAATTTCCTGGGTGTTCTTTGAGCTTCTGGTATTAATATCTGCATGTCTAGATCACTAGCAAGACAAGGGAAGTTTTCCTTGATTATTCCTTCAAATGTGTTCTCCAAACTTTTAGATTTCTCTTCTTCCTCAGGAACACCAATTATTCTTAGATTTGGTTGTTTAACATAATCCCAAACATTTTGGAGGCTTTGCTCATTTTTTGAAATTATTTTTTCTTTGTCTTTGTCAGATTGGGTTAACTCAAAAGCCTTGTCTTCGAGCTCTGAAATTCTTTCTTCTACTTGTTTGATTCTATTGCTGAGACTTTCCAGTGAGTTTTGCATTTCTCTCAGTGTGTCCTTCATTTTCAGAAGTTGTGATTGTTTTTTATTTATGGTATCTCTTTCACTGGAGATTTTTCATTCATATCCTGTATCACTTTTTGGATTTCTTTAAGTTGGATTTCTTCTTTCTCTGGTGCCTCCTTGGCTAGCTTAACAATTGACTTTTTGGATTCTCTTTCTGGCAATCCAGAGATTTCATCCTGGTTTGGATTCATTGCTGGTGACCTAGTGTGATCTTTTGGGGGTGTTAAAGAACCTTGTTTTGTCATATTACCAGAATTGTCTTTCTGGTTCCTTCTCATTGGGGTACATTATGTCAGAGGGAAGATCTGGGGCTCAAGAGATGCTGATCAAATTCTTTTGTCCAACAGGATGCTCCCTTGTTGTGGTGCTCTCCCCCTTCCGCTAGGGATGTGGCTTTCTGAGAGCCTAACTGCAGTGATTGTTATGTCTCTTCTGGGTCTAGCCACCCAGCAGAGCTACTCGGCTCTGGGCTGGTACTGGAGGGTATCTGCAGAGTCCTATGATGTGAACTATCTTCAGGTTTCTTAACCGTGGATACCCGCACCTGCTCTAGTGGAGGTAGCAGGGGAGTGAAGTGGACTCTGTGAAGGCCCTTGGTTACAGTTTTGTTGAGTGTACTGGTTTTGTGTTGGTTGGTCTCCAGCCAGGAGGTGGTGCTTTCAAGAGAGCACCAGCTGCGGTAGTATAGAGGGGGATACGAGTTTGCCCTAAGCTTGCCTGGATAAGTTTTCCTGCTTCTCAGGTGGTGGGTGGGACCATAGAGCTCCCAAGAGAATATGTCCTTTGTCTTTGGCTACCAAAGTGGATAGAGAAAGACCATCAAGTGGGGGCAGCATTAGGTGTGTCTGAGCTCAGACTGTCTTTGGGTGGAACTTGGTGCGCCACTGAGGGGGATGGCGGTGTGGTTTTCAGACTGATGGAGTTAGGGTCCCAGGAGGATTATGGCTGCCTCTGCTGCTTCTTACAGGTCTCCAGGGAAATGGGGGAAAGCCAGCAGTGATAGTTCTCACCCAGCTCTCACACAGCTTGAAAGGCCAGTCTCACTCCCACTGTGCCCCACAACAGCACTGAGTTTATTTTCAGGCAGCCCGTAAGCAGGGCTGAGAACTTGCCTTGGGTTACAAACCTCCCTGCTAAGAAAGCAAGCAGGGCTTTTGGGTTTCACTGCTCCTTGGCTGCCATGGCTTCTGTGCTGGTACCTGCTCTCCTGGTTTGCCCTCTCTCCCAGATTCTGTCTGGGAAGCTTTGCATTCAGTTGAAATTGTTAACAAAGTTCAGCTGGAAGTTTCTTTCTCCCTGTGACCTTTCCCCAATTCCACTGGCAACCCTCCCCAAGGATCCCTGCAAGACAAAGTCAGAAATGACTTTCCTGGGGATTGAAAGTGCCCACAGGGCTCTTCCTGCTGCTTCCTCTACCCCTATATTTTGCTCAACTCTCTAAATTTGTCTCAGCTCCAGATTAGGTCTAATCCTTCTCCCATGATCTGGACCTTCAGGTTCTCCAGTAAGGATGTGTGTTCAGGGGTGGACATTCTCCCTTCACACTTTGAGGACTCACAGTTTTTTGGCTGTCTCATGGAGCCTGCAGAGGCAAGCCACTTCCTTCAAAGGGTCTGTGGATTCTCTTGGTTTTCCTGGTATATTTCTGCAGTATTTCTTGCAGTAAAAATTCACAATGTGAGTCTCCACATGCTGCTGTTTTCATCCAAGTGGGAGCTACAAATTAGTCCTGCCCCCGTCCACCATTTTTTTCCCTACCTCATTACTATTTTAAACTATTGTGGTGCTCAATTTACACCAGATTCGACCAATAGAAACCCCTTCAAGCTGACTTCTGTGTCTTCACAATATGCCTCATCATTTTTTTTAAGCACCTTCTTCTTAGGCTTACCTTGTCCTATCCGTGGAATCAGAAGTTTCTCCTAGGATCCCTGGTTCCTTTAGTGGAAAGTAGTACTAGAGACCAAGATCTGGGCTGTAAGTGTACTCATTTCTACTGGGATGTCACTGCTTGTTGGCCCTTTAGCAGGCAGAACTAGTAAATTAATGCATGTATAGTATTCACACACGTGTATGTATGTGTATGTATATACACCCTGTGTGTGTGTATACTTATTTTAGAAATCATGAACTCACACCAATACTCTAATTTTAATCCATATCAACGGAGCTTTTTCTCACTGTCTCCCATTTGATATTTATTCCATGATGAAATCCTATATATCTACAGTATCAACATATTGACTCTTTTGCTCAGTTCAATAACACATCCACAGTAGTTTCAGAACCGTTCTGCCATGTCGCTATAAAATGAAGCCTATTAAGAAGCATTTAGGATTTGTGTGTGCTTCTTTCCCTTGTCCCATATTCTGCCCTCCCCAGACTGAGGATATATGGTCAAATACTTTACTATACTGTATTCATAAGTTACTTGCACTAGTTCTTTCTTTTTATTGTTTTTCCCTTTGGTGTGGTTATATTATTTATTTGAAATACAGTTAGGTTCATTTGTTTGAAATTGCTTTCAATTTGATTTTTTTTCCCCCAATTCCTAATCTTATTGATTCAACTTTATCATTTTGAACAGGTAAGATATAAATATGCTTTCAAAAGTCAAAACTATACAAAAGATATATTTAGAGAAGTGTCACTTTCCCATTTTCCATCCCTCCTCATCTTTTGTAGGTAATGAATTACATTGTTTACCAGTTTGTTATTCTGTTTTTTTTTTTTTTTTCGGAAAAGAAAATATGATTTTTTTTCTTATTTTAATAAATTTACATAAAGGTGCCTTTTTTTCTTTTTTTTTTTACTGGGCAGTAGCTCCTGAAAAATCACACTATATTAGTTCATAGAGATTTTCCTCATTCTTTTTAGCTGCATGGTACTCCTGTGTGTATTTTCTATATTTTATGCAACCAATCCCCTTTGCTTGGACATATAGGTAGTTTCCAATATTTTGCAGTTATAATTAATGCTTTAATATATGTGGTCATGCATTTTGATGTTATTGAGGTTGTATCTTTTTTAGGGTGAATTCCTAGATGTGGGTTTACTGATTTGAAGAGTAAATATACATGTAATTTTTTTAGATATTGCCAAATTGTCCTCCATAGGGGCTATTCTGTTTTGCGTTCCCTTCCAACAATGTATGAGTGTGCCCATTTGCCCACAGTATTGCCAACAAAGTGTATTGAAACTTTTTGAGTTTTTTTGGTCTGATTTGTTATTTTTTTTTGATGAGTGATAAATGCCAACTCAGTAAAGTTTTAATTTGCATTTATTATGAGTAAAATTGAACATTGTTTCATTTGCTTAAAATCTATTTGCATATTGTATCCTTTCTGTGAATTATCTGTTGATGTCTACTGCCTATTTAACATACGATTTTTGATCATTTTCCCTCAGTTTTAAAGTTTAAACTGTGAATTGGGGATATTAGCCCATTAGCTATTATATATGATACAAATATTTATCCTCAGTTTTTTGTCTTTTGACTTTGCTTATGGTATTTTTAATCATGCAAAAGCTTGAGACAGTGTCTCATTCTGTTGCTCAGGCTGGAGTGCAGTGGTTTGATCTTGGCTCACTGCAGCCTCTACTTCCCAGACTTAAGTTATCCTCCCACCTCAGCCTCTTGAGTAGCTGGGACTACATGTGTGCACCATTACACCTGGCTAATTTTGTTTGTTTTTGTAGAGATGGGGTCTCACTATGTGGTCCAGGCTGGTCTTCAACTTCTGGGCTCAAGTGATCCTCTTGCCTTGGCCTCCCAAAGTGCTGGGATTACAGGAGTGAGGCATCATGCCCGGCCAAAAGTTTTAATCTTTTTAAATGTTGTCAAATTTATCAGTCTTTTCTTTTATTGCCTCTGAATTTTGAGTCATGATTAGAAAGGCTTTTTCTACTCCAGAGTTAAAGGAGAATACACTCATGTTTTCTTCATGTACTTGTATATTTTCCTTTTCTGCATTTAGACCTCTGATCCATTTGAGATTTTTTCTTTTCTTTGCTTTAAGGAATGAATCTAATTTTATATTTTTTGTAGATGGCTGTCTAGTTGTACCAACACCATTTACTGCACATGACTACGTTTGCTCCAGTGTTTTGATATATCACCTTTGTTATATGCTTGATCTTTATACATAGTTGAGTCTGTTTCTGAACTTTCTGTTCCTTTGATCTGTTTGTCCAGTCATATGACAGTACTACACTGTTTTAACTATGGAGGCGTGTAGTGTATTTTTATTTTAATTTAATCAATCAATTAATTAATTTTATTATATATGAGTTCTAGGGTACATGTGCAAAACGTGTAGGTTTGTTACATAGGTATACATGTGCCATGCTGGTTTGCTGTACCCATCAACTCACCATTTCCATTAGGTATTTCTCCTAATGCCATCCCTCCTCCAGCCCCCAACCCCCTGACAGGCCCCAGTGTGTGATATTCCCCTCCCTGTGTCCATGTGTTCTCGCTGCTCAACTCCCACTTATAAGTAAGAACATGCAGTATTTGGTTTACTGTCCTTGTGATAGTTTGCTGAGAATGATGGTTTCCAGCTTCATCCATGCCCCCTAAAGGACATGAACTCATCCTTTTTTTTGACCGCATAGTATTCCATGGTGTTTATGTGCAACATTTTCTTAATCCAGTCTATTGTTGATGGACATTTGGGTTGGTTCCAAGTCTTTGCTATTGTGAATAGCACTGCAGTAAACATACATGTGCATGTGTCTTTATAGTAGAATGATTTATAATCCTTTGGGTATTTACCCAGTAATGGGATTGCTAGGTCAAATGGTATTACTAGTTCTAGATCCTTGAGGAATCACCACACTGTCTTCCACAGTGGTTGAACTAATTTAAGCTCCCACCAACAGTGTAAAAGTGTTCCTGTTTCTCCACATCCTCTCCAGCATCTATTGTTTCCTGACTTTTTAATGATCACCATTCTAACTGGTGTGAGATGGTATCTCATTATGGTTTTGATTTGCATTCCTCTGATGACCAGTGATGATGAGCATTTTTCATATGCCTGTTGGCTGCATAAATGTCTTCTTTTGAGAAGTGTCTGTTCATATCCTTTGCCCACTTTTTGATGGGGTGGTTTGTTTTCTTTTCTTGTAAATTCGTTTAAGTTCTTTGTAGATTCTGGATATCAGCCCTTTGTCAGATGGGTAGATTGCAAACATTTTCTTCCATTGTGTAGGTTGCCTGTTCACTGTGATGATAGTTTCTTTTGCTGTGCAGAAGCTCTTTAGTTTCATTAGATCCCATTTGTCTATTTTGGCTTTTGCTGTCATTGCTTTTGGTATTTTATTCATGAAGTCTTCGCCCATGCCTATGTCCTGAATGGCATCGCCTAGGTTTTCTTCTAGGGTTTTTATGGTTTTAGGTGTTACATTAAATTTTTAATCCATCTTGAGTTAATTTTTGTATAAGGTATAAGGAAGGGATCCAGTTTCAGCTTTCTACATATGGCTAGCCAGTTTTCCCAACACCATTTATTAAATAGGGAATTCTTTCCCCATTGCTAGTTGTTGTCAGATTTGCCAAAGATCAGGTGGCTATAGATGTATGGTGTTATTTCTGAGGCCTTTGTTCTGTTCCATTGGTCTATAGCTCTGTTTTGGTACCAGTACCATGCTGTTTTGGTTACTGTAGCCTTATAGTATAGTTTGAAGTCAGGTAGTGTGATGCCTTCAGCTTTGTTCTGTTTGCTTAGGGTTGTCTTGGCTATGTGGCCGCTTTTTTGATTCCATATGAACTTTAAAGTAGTTTTTTCCAATTCTGTGAAGAAAGGCAATGGTAGCTTGACAGGGATGGCATTGAATCTATAAATTACCTTGGGCAGTATGGCCGTTTTCACAATATTGATTCTTCCTATCCATGAGCATGGAATGTTCTTCCATTTGTGTCCTCTTTTATTTTGTTGAGCAGTGGTTTGTAGTTCTCCTTGGGGAGGTCCTTCACATCCCTTGTAAGCTGGATTCCTAGATATTTTATTCTCTTTGTAGTAATAGTGAATGTGAGTTCACTCAAGATTTGGCTCTTTGTTTGTCTGTTATTGGTGTATAGGAATGCTTGTGATTTTTGCTCATTGATTTTGCATCCTGAGACTTTGCTGAAGTTGCTCATCAGCTTCAGGAGATTTTGGTTTGAGACAATGGGGTTTTCTAAATATACGCTCATGTCATCTGCAAACAGGGACAATTTGACTTCCTCTTTTCCTAATTGAATATTCTTTTTTTCTTTCTCTTGTCTGATTGCCCTGACCAGAACTTCCAACACTATGTTGAATAGGAGTGGTGAGAGAGGGCATACTTGTCTTATGCTGGTTTTCAAAGGGAATGCTTCCAGTTGTTGCCCATTCAGTGTGATATTGGCTGTGGGTTTGTCAGAAATAGCTCTTATTATTTTGAGATATGTTCCATTAATACCTAGTTTATTGAGAATTTTTAGCATGAAGCGCTGTTGAATATTGTCGAAGGCCTTTTCTGTATCTATTGAGATAATCATGTGGTTTTTGTCATTGATTCTGTTTCTCTGATGGATTACGTTTATGGATTTGCATATGTTGAACGAGCCTTGGATCCCAGGGATGAAGCCGACTTGATTGTGGTGGATAAGCTTTTAGATGTGCTGCTGGATTCCGTTTGCCTGTATTTTATTGAGGATTTTCGCATCGATGTTCATCAGGGATATTGGTCTAAAATTCTCTTTTTGTGTGTGTGTCTCTGTCAGGCTTTGGTATCAGGATGATGCTGGCCTCATAAAATGAGTTAGGGAGGATTCCCTCTTTTTCTGCTGATTGGAATAGTTTCAGAAGGAATGGTATCAGCTCCTCCTTGTATCTCTGGTAGAATTGGACTGTGAATCCATCTGGTCCTGGATTTTTTTTGTTGGTAGGCTATTAATTATTGCCTCAATTTCAGAGCCTGTTATTGGTCTATTCAGTGATTCAACTTCTTCTTGATTTAGTCTTGTGAGGGTGTATGTGCCCAGGAATTTATCCATTTTTTCTAGATTTTCTAGTTTATTTGCGCAGAGGTGTTTAGAGTATTCTCTGATGGTAGTTTGTATTTCTGTGGGATCAGTGGTGATATCCCCTTATTATTTTTTATTGCATCTATTTGATTCTTCTCTCTTTTCTTCTTTATTAGTCTTGCTAGCGGTCTCTCAATTTTGATGATCTTTTCAAAAAACCAGCTCCTGGATTCATTGATTTTTTTTGAAGGGTTTTTCGTGTCTCTATCTCCTTCAGTTCTGCTCTTAGTTATTTCTTGCCTTCTGCTAGCTTTTGAATATGTTTTCTCTTGTTCTCTAGTTCTTTTTATTGTGATGTTAGGGTGTTGATTTTAGATTTTTCTTACTTCCTCTTGTGGACATTTAGTGCTATAAATTTCCCTCTACACACTGCTTTAAATGGGCCCCAGAGATTCTGGTACAGTGTGTCTTTGTTCTCATTGGTTTCAAAGAACATCTTCATTTCTTCCTTCATTTTGTTATTCAACCATTAGTCATTCAGGTGCTGGTTGTTCAGTTACCATGTAGTTGTGTGGTTTTCAGTGAGGTTTTAAATCCTGAGTTCTAATTTGATTGCACTGTGGTCTGAGGGAGCATCTGTTGTGATTTCTCTTCTTTTGCATTTGCTGAGGAGTGTTTTACTTCCAATTATGTGGTCAATTTTAGAATAATTGCAATGTGGTGCTGAGAAGAATGTATATTCTGTTGATTTGGGATGGAGAGTTCTGTAGATGTCTATTAGTTCTGCTTGGTCCAGAGCTGAGTTCAATTCCTGGATATCCTTGTTAACCTTCTGTCTCATTGATCTGTCTAATATTGACAGTTGGGTTTTGAAGTCTCCTATTATTGTTGTGTGGGAGTGTAAGTCTCTTTGTAGGTCTGTAAGGACTTGCTTTATGAATCTGGGTGCTCCTGTATTGGGTGCATATATACATATATATATTTTATATTACCTTAAGTTCTAGCGTACAGGTGCATAATGTGCAGGTTTGTTACATATGTATACTTGTGCCATGTTGGTGTGCTGTACCCATCAACTCGTCAGCACCCATTAATTCGTCATTTATAACAGGTATAACTCCCAATGCAATCCCTCCCCCGTCCCCCCTCCCCATGATAGGCCCCAGTGTTTGATGTTCCCCTTCCCAAGTCCAAGTGATGTCATTGTTCAGTTCCCACCTATGAGTG
>NW_016805783.1:3882980-3894307 GCF_001698545.2 Rhinopithecus bieti
CCCAAGCATTCTTATACACCAATAACAGACAAACAAAGAGCCAAATCTTGAGTGAACTCACATTCACAATTGCTTCAAAGAGAATAAAATACCTAGGAATCCAACTTACAAGGGATGTGAAGGACCTCCTCAAGGAGAACTGCAAACCACTGCTCAATGAAATAAAAGAGGACACAAACAAATGGAAGAACATTCCATACTCATGGATAGAAAGAATCAATATTGTGAAAATGGCCATACTGCCCAAGGTGATTTATAGATTCAATGCCATCCCCATCAAGCTACCAATGACTTTCTTCACAGAATTGGAAAAAACTACTTTAAATTTCATATGGAACCAAAAAAGAGCCCGCATTGCCAAGACAATCCTAAGTCAAAAGAACAAAGCTGGAGGGATCATGCCACCTGCCTTCAAATTATACTACAAGGCTACAGTAACCAAAACAGCATGGTACTGGTACCAAAACAGAGATGTAGACCAAGGGAACAGAACAGATCCCTCAGAAATAATACCACACATCTACAGCCATCTGATCTTTGACAAATCTGAGAAAAACAAGAAATGGGCAAAGGATTCCCTTCTTAATAAAAGGTGCTGGGAAATTGGCTAGCCATATGTGGAAAGCTGAAACTGGATCATTTCCTTACACCTTATACAAAAATTAATTCAAGATGGATTAGAGACTTAAATGTTAGACCTAAAACCATAAAAAACCCTAGAAGAAAACCTAGGTAATACCATTCAGGACATAGGCATGGGCAAGGACTTCATGTCTAAAACACCAAAAGCAATGGCAACAAAAGCGAAAATTGACAAATGGGATCTAATTAAACTAAACAGCTTCTGCACAGCAAAAGAAACTACCATCAGAGTGAAGAGGCAACCTATAGAATGGGAGAACATTTTTGCATTCTACTCGTCTGACAAAGGGCTAATATCCAGAATCTACAAAGAACTCAAACAAATATAAAAGAAAAAACCCCATCAAAAAGTGGGCAAAGGATATGAAAAGACACTTCTCAAAAGAAGACATGTATGCAGCCAATAGAGACATGAAAAAAATGGTCATCATCACTGGCCATCAGAGAAATGCAAATCAAAACCACAATGAGATACCATCTCACATCAGTTAGAATGGTGATCATTAAAAAGTCAGGAAACAACGTGCTGGAGAGGATGTGGAGAAATAGGAACACTTTTACACTATTCGTGGGACTGTAAACTAGTTCAACCATTGTGGAGGAGAGTGTGGTGATTCCTCAAGGATCTAGAACTAGAAATACCATTTGACTCAGCCACTTCATTACTGGGTATATACTCAAAGGATTATAAATCATGCTGCTATAAAGACATGCACACATATGTTTATTGTGGCACTATTCATAATAGCAAAAACTGGGAACCAACCCAAAAGTCCATCAATGATAGACTAGACTAAGAAAATGTGGCATAGGCTGGGCGCGGTGGCTCAAGCCTGTAATCCCAGCACTTTGGGAGGCTGAGACGGGCGGATCATGAGGTCAGGAGATCGAGACCATCCTGGCTAACAGGGTGAAACCCCGTCTCTACTAAAAAAAAATACAAAAAACTAGCCGGGCAAGGTAGCGGGTGCCTGTAGTCCCAGCTACTTGGGAGGCTGAGGCAGGAGAATGGCATAAACCTGGGAGGCGGAGCTTGCAGTGAGCTGAGATCTGGCCACTGCACTCCAGCCTGGGTGACAGAGCGAGACTCCGTCCCAAAAAAAAAAAAAAAGAAAGAAAATGTGGCATATACACACCATGGAATACTACTCAGCCATAAAAAAGGATGAGTTCATGTCCTTTGTACAGACGTGGATGAAGCTGGAAACCATCATTCTCAGCAAACTATCGCATGGACAAAAAAACCAAACACCGCATGTTCTTGCTCATAGGTGGGAACTGAACAATGGAACACTTGGACACAGGAAGGGGAACATCACACACTGGGGCCTGCCGTGGGGTAGAGGATGGGGGAGGGATAGCATTAGGAGATATACCTAATGTAAATGATGAGTTAATGTGTGCAGCACACCAACATGGCACATGTATGTGTATGTAACAAACCTGCACTTTGTGCACATGTACCCTAGAACTTTAATAAAAAAAAAAAAAAAAAAAGAATTTTCAGCTTTTCTACTCTGGTTTCTCCCCATCTTTGTGATTTCATCTACCTTTGGTCTTTGATGTTGGTGACCTACAGATGGGGTTCTGGTGTGGATGTGCTTTTTGTTGATGTTGATGCTATTCCTTTCTGTTTGTTAGTTTTCCTTCTAACAGTTGAGCCCCTCAGCTGCAGGTCTGTTGGGGTTTGCTGCAGGTCCACTCTAGACCCTATTTGCCTGAGTATCACCAGCTGAGGCTGCAGAACAGCAAATATTGCTGCCTGATCCTTCCTCTGCAAACTTTGTCTCAGAGGGGCATCTGCCTGGATGAGGTGTCTGTCGGACTCTACTGGGAGGTGCCTTCCAGTCAGGCTACACAGGGTTCAGGGACTCACTTGAGCAGGCAGTCTGTCTGTTCTCAGAGTTCGAACACCATGCTGGGAGAACCACTGCTCTATTCAGAGCTGTTGGATAGGGACATTTAGGTCTGCTGAAATTGTCTGCTGCCTTTTGTTCTGATATGCCCTGCCCACAAAAGTGGAATCTACAGCAAGGCAGTAGACCTTTCTGAGCTGTGGTGGGCTCCACCCAGTTTGAGCTTCCTGGCGTCTTTGTTTACACTGTGAACACAAAACCACCTACTCAAGCCTCAGCAATGTTGGACTCCCCTCTCCCTGTCAAGCTGCAGCATCACAGGTTGATCTCAGACTGCTGCGCTAGCAATGAGGAAGGTTCTATGACTGTGGGACCTGCTGAGTCAGGCATAGGAGGGAATTTTCTGGTCTGCCAGTTGCAAAGACTATCGGAAAAAACAGTGTTTTCACAGGAGTGTACTTTTCCTCCAGGTACAGACTGTCTCAGCTTCCCTTGGCTAGGAAAGGGAAATCACCTGACCCCTTGTGCTTCTCGGGTGAGGCAACACTCTGCCCTGCTTCGGCTTTCCCTCTGTGAGCTGCACCCACTGTCCAACAAGTCCCATTGAGATGAACTAGGTACCTCAGTTGGAAATGCAGAAATCACCTGTCTTCTGCATTGATCTTGCTGGGAGCTGCAGATTGGAGCTGTTCATATTCGGCCATCTTGGAAGCCTGAAGAGCTGTGTAGTGTATTTTTAATATCCGATTGGACTTGGTTTATTCTGAGCCCTTCCTTGTCATCAGTGGTTTCTTTTCTTCTTTTCTTTTCTTTTCTTTTCTTTCTTTTCTTTTTTTTTTTTTAGATGGAGTCTTCCTCTGTCACCCAGGCTCGAGTGCAATGGCACAATCTTGGCTCACTGCAACCTCCACCTCCAGGATTCAAGTGATTCTTCTGCCTCAGCCTCTCTAGTAACTGGGACTACAGGCATGCACCACCATGCCCAGCTAATTTTTGTACTTTTAGTGGAGATGAGGTTTCACCAAGTTGGCCGGGCTAGTCTTGAACTCCTGACCTCAAGCAATCTGCCTGCCTTGACCTCCTGAAGTGCTGGGATTACAGGCATGAGCCACTGTGCCCAGCCCCTTGTCAGTGTTTTCTTAACTCTTCAGTGTGTTTATTTTTCCATGTGAACTTAAGTATTATTTCTTATCTGACATTTAATCGTTTTATTTTTATTATTTGTTTGTTTATTTATTTATTTTTTGAGACAAAGTCTCACTCCATCATTCAGGCTGGAGTGCAGTGGTGCAATCTCAGCTCACTGCAACCTCTGCCTCCCAGGCTCAAATGATCCTCCCACCTCAGCCTCCTGAATAGCTGGGACCACAGGTGCATGCATCCACGCCTGGCTTTTTTTTTTTTTTTTTTGGGAGAGACAGAGTTTCGTCATGTTTCCCAGGCTGGTCTTGAATCCCTGAGCTCAGGAGATGCACCCGCCTCAGCCTCCCAAAGTGTTAGGATTACAGGTGTGAGCCACTGTGCCCAGCGTTGACATTTAATTCTTGATTGTATTCATTCCTGTGTTCTGGGACTCACTGTTAGAAGCTGTCTGTCTCTAAGAATCTTGCTGTCTCTGCCTCATGAAAACAGTTGCAGTGATGAGAACCAGTTACTAATGGCATACATCACACCTTTCAGGTATTTTGGGTATTAACACACTAACTCTTAACGTTGGCTGTAGATTAGAATCACCTGAAAAGCTTTTAAGACTTATCAGTGCTGGCCAGGCATGGTGGCTCATGCCTATAATCCCAGCACTTTGGGAGGCCCAAGGTAGGTGAATTGCTTGAGCCCAGGAGTTCAAGACCAGCCTGGGCAACATGGCAAAACCCTGTCTCTTAAAAAAATAAATAAATAAATAAAAAGAAAATAAAAAAAGAGACTTAGTGCTGGGCACCCCTGTATTGAATTAGAATCTCTGAGGGTGAGGCCTTGGCAATGACATTTTTAAAAAGCTTTCCAAGTGATTCTAATGTGCAGCTGGGATTAAAATTTGTGGCTTCAGAGATGTAACCAGGAAAATCCTCATTTAATTTTAATAAAGTTTGCCAGGACACAGGAAATTTTATGTAATGAGTTGTGGTATGGGCATACAGCCAGAAATACTAGTCCTAGAAGAGAGTGAAGGTGACTGAGAGCTAATGGAAAGTAACAGAATGGTGATATTTGGAAGGGAAAATTGTGAGAAAGAGAAGATGCTGACTACCGGGATGGCCTAGGAATTCTCAGAGTGGACACAGAGCATAAACTTCCTGTTACTATATACATCAAATAGCGTGCTCTATTAATTATAGTTGAAATCACTCAGGGTGCTGATGTTTTTGTCAAACTTCAGAGATACCCAGGAGTGCTAAAAAGTGGTTTTGCATGTATGCGGGGAGAGGGCAAAGATGTTTCCTCAAAGAGTAACTTAAGAGAATTCAACTGAAGTTACATTAACCAGGAGGTACTCTCTGGATAGAAGAAACTATTTATTTGTGAGGGGTGTGGGTGTGGTGTCTTCCAGTTCTCTTCTGGAACATTTTCATGGCATACTAGGTTATCATCATTGGAAAGTCCACACTATTTGACCAAGTAAAAACAATCATTCTGCACTTTATTTTAGCAGAAAGACTGAGAAGTTATACAATAATCATTCTAATTTTCATGCTGCACACTTGTGTTTTGTTTTGTCATTTACCCGTCTTTGAAGAGTAGTTCTTGTACTTTTACCTACAGTTTCACCAGTTGTAGCTGAGATATATTCAAGAACTAGAAGGAAGGAATGAGAATGTTTTAATTTTTTTGGGGGGGGATCAGGGTGTCACTTTTTCAGTCAGGCTGGAGTGCAGTTGTATGGTCATAGCTCACTACAACCTTGACCTCTTGAGCTCAAGTGATCCTTTCACCTCAGTCTCCTGAGTAGATGTGAGTGCAGGCATGCACCACTATGCCTAGCCTTTTTTTTTTTGGTACAGATGAGGTCTCACTATTTTGCCCAAGCTGGTCTCTAACTCCTGGTCTCACATGATCCTCCTGCCTTGGCCTCCCAAATTGCTGGGACTGCAGGCATGAGCCATGGCACCTGACCTGAATTAAAATATATTGTGTCTGTGTATGCACATATATATATACCTTTCTGCTTGCCAACAAAAGAACTATTTTCTGATCAGCACCAGCAGTCAGCTCCTTTACAATGGAACCCATTTAAGGTCAGTGCTGGCCTATAATAGAACTACTTAAATAAGTGTAACTTCAAAGAAAAATGGAAATAATGTGTAATATTGAGATGTGATAACATCTTAGAGAAAATAGTTCGTTTTTCTGCTATTTTTAAAGTAGTAGCCAATGGTGTGAAGTGGTTTCTAAAGAAAGCTCACACCACATCCCACCACCAGAAAGCTCCTCCACAACGTGGGCTGGATCCAGTTCAGTTCCCAATATGGCGTTTCAGGAGAGACTGTCATGGATTAGAGGAAGGGATTCAAGATGATAAAGGGCCTAGACAAAATATCTTGTTGGGAGTGTTAAAAAAAAAAAAATTTTAGACAAATTAAATTTAACAGATTTTAACTGAGTAAAGAACAATTTGTGAATTGAGTAGCTAATCCCCACCTCCCAACCTGAATAGGTTTAGAGTTACTCAGGCACTGCCGGGAGTTCAAAAGGATATATGGACAGAGAAAGGAAAATGATGTACAGAAAATCGAAGTGAGGTACAGAAAACGGAAGTGAGGTACAGAAAACGGAAGTGAGGTACAGAATACGGAAGTGAGGTACAGAAACATCTGGGTTGGTTACAGCTCGCGTTTGCCTTATCTTAGCAGGGTTTGAGTGGTTGGCTTCCTGTGAGTGTCCAAGTCTGGCTGCTGGGACTGGCCGAGACTTAGCTACTTGTTCCAAGAGCAGGTTCTGGTCTGTTTCCACATCCAGTCAGGTTTCAGTTCACTATGTACCCAGAAACCTTGAGGCTTAAAATACTCAAGAAGGCAGCTTTAGGTGAAACAACGTAGCAGGAGGATAGCAAAAGTTCAGTTTGGTATAAAGGAGATAGCACAGACGGATTCTTGTGGCCATTGTCACATCTTTGAGAGGGTATTTAAAGGCTGGCTTGTTCTGTTTTGCTTCCGAGACATACTAAGTACCAATTGGTAGAAAGTGAAAGCAAATGATGGCAAGGACACCTCATAAGTTAGTGAGTCACTCTCCATCATTTGAGAGTATTAAACAAGAGGGTCAACGATTATTTGTAGGACTGTTTTAAAGGGATTTCCTGTGCTGGGTGGATTTCTTTGATTCTTATATGAGCACGCTCTGTTTTTCATGACACTAAAGAGGAAATACTTGCTTTGTTAATTTAAAATGGATTAATTTAAAGAATTCTTGGCCGAGTGCAGTGGCTCACACCTATAATTCCAGCACTTTGGGAGGTCGAGGCGGGTGGATCACAAGGTCAGGAGATCGAGACCATCTTGGCTAACATGGTGAAACCCCATCTCTACTAAAAATACAAAAAATTAGCTGGGCATGGTGGCAGGCACCTGTAGTCCCAGCTATTCAGGAGACTGAGGCAGGAGAATGGCGGGAACCCGGGAGGTGGAGCTTGCAGTGAGCGGAGATTATGCCACTGCACTCTAGCCTGGACGACACAGCGAGACTCTGTCTCAAAAAAAAAAAAAAAAAAAAAAAAAAAATCCTTGAGTCTTTTCACATCATAAAATGTGTGCTAAAATTTTAGGTTGCAGATAAATTTTTTTATCTACCTGAGAAACAGTTTTTCAATATAAAATGTTAATTATATGTGGGTTGTTGCTTATAAATATTCACAAACAAGATGCTGCTCTACTCTGAATATTAGACACACATGCACTAATTTTCAGCAAACACTGTAGATGGAGCAATTTCTCTGGCCTTCTTCATTCAGCTTCAGAGAATGGGAGTTATTACAGATCCTGTTGCAAGTGAGAAGTCCTGGGAATCCTAAGCCAAGATATGTCAAACTGATAACCTTCAAGAGTCTGGCCCTTTCTCTTAACAAGACACTTTCTCAGCATTTCAACATGCTGTGTTCAAAGTCAATATCTGTTGTCTTTGTTTTATGAAATGCCATCTTGATATGGGTGACATGAAGCCAACTTTTTCAAGGTGTTAAATCAGACCTAGAAAGAAGTGTCGGAGATAGTCCAGGATTTCCTAAAATAAAATATTGTTCTCTTTATAAAAGAGAGAAAAGAAAAAACTTCCACCTATCTTTTTGACAACTAGAACGCTCCTCCCCATGTAGTCTGATAAGCTTTTCAGCCTCTTCAGAACTTTCTTATTTATAACTTATCACTGATAAAGGTCTACACTTACTGCTCATCATTCAACAAATTCAAACATCCCAAGGACAAAGTTTACTGTTATGGGGCTTCATAGGGAGGATTTAGTTTGGGTACCTGCAGTATGTTGCAGTCTTGGCCTCTCACTTTTCTTGTGACAAACTCTAAAGACAATTTATGGCTAATTTTTTTAAAACATGTTTTAAAAGCATGTGATGCCCTGGTGAAATGCCGTTAAGTTGGCAGGCTTCATAGCATAGGAAAACCTCCTCTTCAGCAAAACAATTCATTGTAGACAAAATACCCTCAGTCCTCCCATGACTGTTTTGATGTTCAAAATAAGGTTAGGACTATTCAACATTTAGGTGTGTCAGGCACTGTACTAGGTGTTGCACAGTCTTTCTTGCTTAATCTTCTCAGTGACACCAAGAGGTAGGTGTTACTGTGCTTACTTTGCAGACGAGGGAACAGAGGCTTGGGAAAGTCAAGCAGCTTGCTCATGATCACAGAACTGATAAATGATAGAGCTAGTCCCTGTTTCTCCAAGGTCGATGTTTTCCCTACTGTCAAAAGATTGGTTAAATTAGGCCATGTGGTGGATGCCCATAAGATTGTTGTCCACCTTCCCTTTCCTACTGGTTCCTTCTTCCCCCATCCATTCCCACAATTGTGATAGGAGTTGCCATGTTTCTACAGGACCTTGACTTCTTGCCACGTTTGTCGGGTCTGGGGCATTTGATTCAACTTGGGCCAGTCGGTCATTTCCCTGAGATTTTCGGTTGGGGAGTAAGAGCTGGAGATAGGCCTCTTGTTGGGTGCATGACTGAGAGTGTAGAAATCCTGGGAGCAGTGGTGGCCAGGTCCCACCACATAGATGGAGGAGCAGAGGAGGCTGGTTTGTAGTAACAGGGAAGAGTAGAGCAGACAGAGGGAGAAACAGATGGGATGTTGCAGAGAGATGGCTTCAGGTTCTCTACAGGGCTGCAGCCATAGTTCCATTCTTGAGACTGGCTGCATCCCTGTCTTTAAAGTTTGTGAGTTACCCTGTATCTTTCCAGTGAATTCGTCTGTTCAGTTAACCTGGTTCAAATTAGGTTTTTACTGTAACCAAGAGCCCTAACTATGAGTAACACAAGATTTATTGAAAAGACTCTGGGGGAAATTCATAAAAGGGAAATGAAAGTGTCACAAGTGTGGGAAAGGCTGTGGGCAGGTGGCCTGGGGGCCACAGCTGCAGGAGCTTCTGGCCCTTGTGCCCTGACTTGGTTCTGGCCCCTTCCACATATGCGAGTCAGCATTGGAGCTTTACACTCTCAAGGAAGAGAATGATAAGCTCCTGCTGGGGCACTGTTCATTCCTGTGGTGATTTCTTTACAAGGGAAAAAATCTACTGGCTGACAAAGTCAGAAGCCATTTCACGCCTGGACCTGATTTACTACCTTCTGATTTCCCTCACATCAGTGTGTTGATGGCTTAGTTGCCTAAGGAGAGGGATTTCTGTTTTTGAAGTCTTGGTTAATCTCTCATTATTATTATTATTATTAATTATACTTTAAGTTCTGGGGTACATGTGCAGAACGTGCAGGCTTGTTACATAGGTATGCAGGTGCCATGGTGGTTTGCTGCACCCATCAACCCATCACCTACATTAGGTATTTCTCCTAATGTTATCCCTCCCCTAGCCTCCTACCCTGTGACAGGCCCCGGTGTGTGATGTTCCCCTCCCTGTGTCCGTGTGTTCTTGTTTTTTAGCTACCACTTATGAGTGAGAACATGCGGTGTTTGGTTTTCTGTCCTTGTGATAGTTTGCTGAGAATAATGGTTTCCAGCTTCATCCTTGTCCCTACAAAGGACATGAACTCATCCGTTTTTATGGCTGCATAGTGTTCCATGGTGTATATGTGCCATATTTTCTTTATCCAGTCTATTATTGATGGACATTTGGGTTGGTTCCAAGTCTTTGCTATTGTGAATAGTGCTGCAATAAACATCCGTGTGCACATATCTTTATAATAGAATGATTTATAGTCCTTTGGGTATATACCTAGTAATGGGATTGCTGGTCAAATCGTGTTTCTGGTTCTAGATCCTTGAGGAATTGCCACACTGTCTTCCACGATGGTTGAACTAATTTACACTTCCACCAACAGTGTAAAAGTGTTTCTATTTCTCCACATCCTCTCCAGCATCTGTTGTTTCCTGACTTTTTAATGATCACCATTCTAACTGGCATGAGATGGTATGTCATTGTGGTTTTGATTTGCATTTCTCTAATGACCAGTGATGATGAGTTTTTTTTCCCATATGTCTGTTGGCTGCATAAATGTCTTCTTTTGAGAAGTGTCTGTTCATATCCCTTGCCCACTATTTGAGGAGTTGTTTTTTTCTTGTAAATTTGTTTAAGTTCTTTGTAGATTCTGGATATTAGCCCTTTGTCAGATGGGTAGATTGCAAAAATTTTCTCCCATTCTGTAGGTTGCCTGTTCACTCTGATAATAGTTTCTTTTGCTGTGCAGAAGCTCTTTAGTTGAATTAGACCCCATTTGTCTGTTTTGGCTTTGATTGCCATTACTTTTGGTGTTTTAGACATGAAGTCTTTGCCCATTCCTACATCCTGAATTGCCCAGGTTTTCTTCTAGGATTTTTATGGTCTTGGGTCTTAGGTTTAAGGCTTTGATCCATCTTGAGTTGATTTCTGTATAAGGTTTAAGGAAGGGGTCCAGTTTCAGTTTTCTGCATATGGCTAGCCAGTTTTCCCAACACCGTTTATTAAATAGGGAATCTTTTCCCCATTGCTTGTTTTTGTCAGGTTTGTCAAAGATCAGATGGTTGTAGATGTGTGGTGTTATTTCTGAGGCCTCTGTTCTGTTCCATTGGTCTATATATCTATTTTGGTACCAGTACCATGCTGTTTCGGTTACTGTAGCCTTGTAGTATAATTTGAAGGCAGGTAGCATGATGCCTTCAGCTTTGTTCTTCTTGCCCAGGATTGTCTTGGCTATGTGGCCTCTTTTTTGGTTCCATATGAACTTTAAAGTAGTTTTTTTCCAATTCTGTGAAGACAGTCAATGGTAGCTTGATGGGGATAGCACTGAATCTATAAATTACTTTGGGCAGTATGGCCATTTTCATGATACTGATTCTTCCTATCCATGAGCATGGAATGTTTTTCCATTTGTTTGTGTCCTCTCTTATTTCCTTGAGCAGTGGTTTGTAGTTCTCTTCGAAGAGGTCTTTCATGTCCCTTGTAAGTTGTATTCCTAGGTATTTTATTCTCTTTGTAGCAATTGTGAATGGGAGTTCACTCATGATTTGGCTCTTTCTTTGTCTGTTATTGGTGTATAGGGATGTTTGTGATTTTTGCACACTGATTTTGTATCCTGAGACTTTGCTGAAGTTGCTCATCAGCTTAAGGAGATTTTGGGCTGAGATGTCATCTGCAAACAGAGATAATTTGACTTCCTCTCTTCCTATTTGAATACGCTTT
>NW_016805783.1:3895157-3931049 GCF_001698545.2 Rhinopithecus bieti
AAAAAAAAAAAAAAAAAAAAAAGAATGTAATATAACACATATCTTTTTTTTTTTCAGCTTTTATTTTAAGTTCCGGGGTACTTAATGTTTGTTACATAGGTAAATGAACACATATCTTTTAAAATTTTATGTGTTTATATACCCCTGTAATTACCATTAGGACAATATCTAGGACATGTCCAGCATCCCAGAAAGTTCTTTTATGTCCCCTTCCAGTCAATACTCACTCTCTTCCCCAGAGATAAACCCTAGTCTGACCTCTTTCACCACAGATTTGTGTTTCTGGTTCTTGAACTTAATGGAATTATACAGTAGGTACTTTTGGTATCTAGCTTCTTTCACTCAATGTTATATCTATCCATATTGTTGAATATAAAAGGTGTTTTATTTTTGTTGTTGTGTAATAAAATATGAACATGCCACAGTTTGTTTGCCCATTGTATTGTGGATGTACATTTGGATAGTGTCTAGTTTTTGTCTATGATGAGCACATGTCTTCTGAAAGAGACATACCCACAGTTTCTTGGGCATATGCTCTGCAGTAGAATTGCTGGGTCATGGGGTAGGTACATATTTAGTTTTAGTAGATTTGATCAGCCTCATCTGAACCTTGAACTTGAAGCCTTTGCCTTGGTGAGCCTCAGGTCCCCCGGCTTCCTCACAATGCAGTACTTCTGAGCCCAGAGATCGAGGAGAGGATATGATGAGAAGTAACCAGCAGCTAAGTGGCAGCTTAGCTGGAAGGTCTCTGGTACCTTGCAGGAATTTCAGGAGCAACCCCAGCCTCCACTTTCAGGCATCAAAGGCCAGACAGGATAAGGCAGGTGGCCCCTTCACTTCGTGAGAAAGCCAGAGCCCAGAGAAGCCACAAATTCCATCTAGGACAGGCCAGGAAAGAGGTGGAATGGCTGCATTCCAGGCTCAGCGTGGGAGGCGATGAATCAACAGAACTTGCTGTGATTCTGGATCCACATGCAGGGAAGTAAGTACCTGGTTTCAGCAGTTAAGTTCTACAAGAGAAGATTCTAGCTGAGACTGGGAAGGCAGGTCCCCTCTGACCTGATTCATCCTCACCTTAGAAACTCCAACGGAAAATTTGTTACTGTCACCTACACCATGGGTTTCTTTCCAACATTTTCCAAAAATGATGCTTTGATTCTGAGGGTGACATCTCTGCCTAACTTGAGAATGGACATTTGTTCTGATACTTAGTTTTCACAGTTATCATAATTTCTTTTTTGAACAAGATATTTTAACTCTTTTCACTGCTCATATTTATTTTCTCAACTGTTCTCATTTGCCAAACAGAAGCTTTAAAAAGTATTTCAGAATTTGTAATGGCTAACACTTTTAAAAATGAACTTGGTTTTATAAGTCAAGCTGACACAACATAATTTTTTGGACAGATTAAGTCCTCAACTTTGCTGTTGCCTGAATAATTTGTGCCCTAAGTTACAGAGCTATTGACATCATTCTCCTCTGGACCATCACCCAAAAAACAGAGTGTTTTTATTCTAGTTCTCTTCCTTCAGGGCAAGACACATGTCACTTTTTCCAGACAAATTGACACCCAGGCAAATTTCAAATATTGTTGTATAACTGGTTCAGAATCAGAGACTTTGAACCTTTGACTAGTAACATGTAAAAAAAAAAATTTCAGTACTGTTCCAGAGAACTCTGTTCACATTACTATATCAGAATGCCTCGGTTCAAACCCTGTATTTGCCATCTGCTAGTTCTGACCTTGGGCAAGTCTCCAAGCAGGAATTTCCTCATCTGTGAAAGTCAGGATACTAGAAAGGTCTTCCCCAAGGTGCTGTTGTGAGGTAAGAAGTAACTGTTGTTTTTTTGATATTCACAAAAATATATGTGTATTAAATTGAAATTTATGTGATTTATATAATACCACTTATGTCAGTTTAGGGTTTATTAGACATTGACAACTACTAAGAACCTACTGTGTCAGGAACTGTTCTAGGCAAGCAATAGAAGCCTTCTCTGTTAAAGCAGAAAGGAAATTGATGAGAAAGTATGGAGTAACTTATGGAATTCCCAGAAGGACCAGGTTCAGAGACTACAGAATGAGTCCTGTGGAGATGAGTTGCCATTGCCATCAGGAGCAAGTCCTGCTGGCACCACACACACTGTGGATGGGCCACTCTGGCTGCTGCTGCAGGGGCTTCTGTTGCAGCCACCTCCTGGAGCTGCATGGAGTGGCTGCTGCTCTGCCACATGTCATCTGAAGGGAAGTCACTGCTTCTCTGCTTCAGAGCTGTGGCTGGTGTGTCTGATGGGCAGAGCCCAGGCCACATATCCTGGCCCCAACCACAGGGAATGCTGAGAAAGTGAGGAGCTGTCTTTCTTGCTTTATAGTGAGAGGTAGGTTTAACCTGTACGGGTTTGCTAAGGCTGTCATAGCAAAGCACCACACACTGAGTGCCTTAACCAGCAGAACTTCTTGCCTCACAGTTCTGGAAAGTCCAAGTCTAAGATCACCGTGTCGGCAGGGCCGTGCTCCCTCTGAAGGCACTGGAAAAGGATCTGTGCCAGGCCTCTCTCCAGCTTTTGGTAGTTGTCTGGCTTGTGGCAGCACAATGCCAGCCTTCATGTGTTCTCCTGTGATTGTCTCCAAATTTTCCTTTTTATAAGGACACCAGTCCCATGGGATTAGAGGCCCACCCTACTCCACTACGACCTTATCTTGACTAATTATATCTGCAGTCACCCTATTTCCAGATCAGGTCACATTATGAGATATGGGGGATTAGACATTAATATATGATTTTTGAGGGGACATAATTCCACTCATAATACCTCCTATGGGTGGGAGGCTATTTTTTTTACAATGTTTTCATTTTTTTCTTGAGATGGAGTCTCGCTCTGTTGCCCAGGCTGGAGCGCAGTGGCGCGATCTTCTCTTACTGCAACCATTGCCTCCCAGGTTTAAGTGATTCTCCTGCCTCAGCCTCCTGAGTAGCTGGGATTATAGGCCAGCACCACTGTGCCTGGCTAATTTTTGTATTTTTTAGTAGAGATGGCCAGACTGGTCTCAAACACCTGACCTCAGGTGATCCACCCACCTCGGCCTCCCAAAGTGTTGGAATTACAGGCACTGCACGTGGCTGGGAGACTCTTTAAATACAGAAAAAAATTAGTAAAAAAAAAGAATGAGAAATATCAAGTATAAATTCAGAAAATAGTATTTTCAATCTGTGATGCTTTAATAGCTTATTGTTGATAATACAGTCTTATGTGACTATTAAAATTATTTTAATAATTTTTAAATTATTTTCTATGAATTATTTTCTAAAAATTATTTTCTATGAATATTAACCAGAATGAATTGAGGAAACCGAAGCCATGATACTTTTACAGCTGGAAAGAACCTTAGCAATTCACCTGATATTTGCTTTCTTCCAGTGAAAAAGCACAGTGGTCCAGAGGAGTTATGTGAGTACTTCAAGTCACACAGCAAAGATAGAACCAGATCTTGGACTCTGTGCAGAGCTCTTCCTGCTCATGGTTCCTTTCAGAATTGGGTTTCTTTTAGGTCCAAACACCAGCATCACATTAATGCAAATCTCAGGCTCTGATTCTCTGTGAGGATTGTCCTTAGAGACTCAACACCTACCTGCTGTACCCTTGGCTGGCGGGCTGCAATTTTCTCTTGGGTTGCTCTGATTCAACACAGTCCTGGCCCTGACTGTGGGGCAAGGGTGACTTATGGGAGGTGCAGATCCCATTTCTGGAAGCAACTGCCAGCTTTTTTTGAGAAAGAAGAGGAGAGGGCCCTGGAAGGATAAACCCACTGGCTTTTTCTGCTGGGAAAGGATATAGAGAGAATTTCAAAAGGAATATTTAGAAAATAATATCTTTGTGCTATACTATCCTGCTAGGATCATGCTCTAGAATCAAGTTTAGATCTTCGTTACTTGAAAAACGAGGCCTCTGGGCTCTCCCGATGGAAGGTTTTCTTCCTGAGATGTCTGGGAACGCTTAGCTTGCCAGTGGGTGGATTTGTGGGACTTTGATTCTTAGGCATTAAGATAGAATATTTAGTCTCTGCCTTTCTATTTTAACATTGTTGATGTCTTAAAGATTCGTGATAGTGGAATGGCTTCTAAAGATGTTCATCCCTGGGTATTAATGATAAAAATATACCAATCGCCAGACCTTTCTTTCCTTTTGCCATTTCTCTGTTTTCCCTATCCCCTGCTTTGTTATATTTTATCCAAAGACAGAGCTTAGGTTTGAGTTTTCCCATCTCCATACTTTTCTGGGCATATCCAAGAATATTATCTAAGTGTTGTGCAACCTGTTCTTTTCCATTCTGCTGGTTATGGCCCTAGTGAAGGAGGTTGTTCTGATGACAAACTCTAGAAAGTTTTTATAGTTCTTGTTCCTTTCTCAATTGTCTCCCTTTGAGTTGGAGAATTTCTCACAGGGAACAGCCACAGCTTCTCCTCTGTAAGAATGGCCAGTCCACACGTGTGGATTTCTATACTTTACTTTTCTTCCTTTTCACGCTTGATTGTCTCACCTCTGGGAGAGATGGAGGTGGTCCTGATGGGGGGTGAATCCATCAGTTATTTGAGACTCAGGTCACATGGGAAAGAGGGAGAGGTTTTGTTTATTTGGCTAAAGTGAGATTTTTGAAGAACCTGTTCTTTCTTTCCCCTATCTGAATCCTTATGAACTTGGAGAATTAGATGTGTTTGCCAGTGCCTCTCATTGTGACTGGCATTCGGTCAATGTTTGTTATATTAAATTGCGTCTTATTAGTCATGGCACAGAGATTTGGGTGAATTGGCTGAATATCAAAATAACCAGAGAGCATTTTGTGGCTTCCTGTTGAGGAAGTCCTCTTCCTAGACACTTTAAATTTTTTAACAATTGATCTGTTACCATATAGTCTGCTAGGGCTGCTGTCACAGACTCGGTAGCTTAAAAAAACAGAAATTTATTTTTTCCCAGTTCTGGAGGCTGGAACTTTAAGATCAAGGTGTGAGCAGAGTTGTTTCTCCTGAGGCTCCTCTCCTTGGCCTGCAGATGGCTGCTGCATCACATGTCCTCACGTGGTCTTTCCTCTGTGTGCATGCATCACTGCGGTTTCTCCTTTCGTATACAAATGTCCTCTTCTTATAAGGATACTGGTCAAACTGGATTAAAGCCCACCCACATGACCTCATGCTGGTAACACACGTATCCAAATACCATCACACCTTGAGGTACTGGTGGCAAGGGCTTTAACAAATTAATTTTGAGGTGACACGATTCAGCCCGTAACATTGTATTATTCTCTGTAGCTGGAATAGATACTAAGTCAAGGACTGGAGTGGACTTCAGATGCCTGGTCCTCCTCACCCACCTCCTCACCCACTTTACAGATCAGGAACCTGAATTTAAGAATGAGAATGGAAACTTTTTTTTTTTTTTTGAGACGGAGTCTTGCTCTGTCGCCCAGGCTGGAGTGCAATGGCGCGATCTTGGCTCACTGCAACCTCTGCCTCCCAGGTTCAAGCGATTCTCCCTACCTCAGCCTCCCAAGTAACTGGGATTACAGGTGCCCGCCACCACGCACCGCTAATTTTTGTATTTTTAGTAGAGACGAGGTTTCGTCATTTGGCCAGGCTAGTCTCAAACTCCTGACCTCAGGTGATCCACCCACCTCGGCCTCCCAAAATGCTGGGATTATAAGCGTAAGCCACTGTGCCCAGCCAGAAATTCTTTAATGTTCATATTTATAAAATCTGGGCTAAAAGAAAATAGAGAATCCCAACTTTCTTCCACCACAAGACCAACGTCTTTTAACTCTGGTCCAGGCTGAAGTTACTACCTACCCTCCTCTCTGGAGGTATAGAAGATAGTCAGCCAGAACCTTCCACAGGGTAACAGCCATGTCCCAGAGGCAGGAGGGCAGTGGTGCCCATCTCCTTTCTTTGGAAAGAGGGCTCCTCCCAGCACCAGGTGAAGCCTTTCCAACCCTCAGCCTTCTCTCATGCTTGCATTCTCTGCCTTAGCAACAAACCAGCCAACTCAAGCTCATTTTAGGGTTCTCACTGGAATCTCCAGCAGTGCCCACATCAAGTACTCCCCCCCTGTACCCCCACAACCCTCTGCTCATGTCTTCTTTATAGAACTTCTCATCTAGCCCTGTAATTGCAGGGAGATATGTTGGTCTCCCCTCCTAGACTGTAAGCAACTCTTTTTAAATATGGGTTTTATTATTATCCAGGTATGGTGAGGCCAGCAGATTAAGAGATGATTGCCACTGAAAAGATAGTTTGTTGCTCACAGTTCCTAAGAGGAGGGGCATGCTACACCATGCTGGGCCACCTGGGGAGGCACCAGGGTCAGTCAGGAGGCAAGGGAGTGAAGGGGAAATGTGGGCAGGAGCCTTTATCATGGTTTCTGTGGGAAACAGCTGGGGAGGAAGGGTAAGCATCTTAGGATTGCCTAGTTTGAATGATTTCAGTGGGTTTTGGGGCATAGGGATTGTCCTGAGTTGTCTGGTACCTGCCTGGCGGTGATTAGGGCAGGGAAATAAAAGCTCTGCGTGTCAGTCTGATAGAGGAGGTGGTGGGGGCACGGGCTCTGGATTGCTCGGAAGGTGCACTTGCAGGCAATTTATTTACTATCTCTAGGAATTGGCTAGCCCTGGGAAGGGCAGTCTCTCCAAGGTCAGCATAGCCCCAGATGCCAGAGCATCAGATTTATATAAAATAAAAAGCTATGATTAATACAGCAGTAAAAGAGCAGGGACAGCATTCCCTTGTCCTCTGCACCCTGCATTTATTTGGAGCTTAGTAGACATTCAATATATACTTACGGAATGAACTATTATTCCTAATCTCCTGGCCACCACTCAGCATGGTCACAGCTTGGTTTGGGATGATTAACAGCTTGCGTTCACTCCAAGTGTTGAAGAAGAGGTCGCTGATTATTGCCATGCAAACTGATGGGATAGGTGCTGCATACCTCCACTTCTTCCTTCCTTCCTTCCTTCCTTCCTTCCTTCCTTCCTTCCTTCCTTCCTTGAGACAGAGTCTTGCTCTGTCACCTAGGCTGGAGTACAGTGGCATGATCTCAGCTCACTGCAACCTCTGCCTCCTGGGTTCAAGCGATTCTTCTGCCTCAGCCTCCTGAGTAGCTGGGATTACAGGCATGTTCCACTACGCCTGGCTAATTTTTGTATTTTTAGTAGAGATGGGGTTTCACCATGTTGGCCAGGCTGGTCTCGAACTCCTGACCTCAAGTAATCCTCTCACCTCAGCCTCCCAAAGTGTTGGGATTATAGGCCTGAGCCACTGCGCCCAGCCATCCACTTCATTTTGTTATTCATTCATTACTTCAAACATCTTTTTTTTTATTTGTAAAATTGACATATAGTAATTGTATATATTTATGGGATACAGAGTGATGTTTCAATATATAGTGTATAGTGATCAGATCAGGGTAATTAGCTTATCCATCAAATTGACCATTTATTATTTCTTTGTGCTGGGAACATTCAGTATCCTCCTTCTAGCTATTTGAATCTATATATTATTGTTTACTGTAGTCATCCTGCAGTGCTATGGAATATTAGAACTTCACGCATCTTGTAAGCACCTACTCTGTGTTGGGCAGTAGACAGGAACAAAGCATACTCCCTCCTCTCAGAGGGTTCTACATGGGACACTGCAGAGCTGGAAAATTTGTCTTTTCCACTTGACATCATAGATTTGGTAGAATAGAAACTTGAAGTTACAGTGCTGGGCACAAAGTAGCCTCTGAAAAGTTCTCAAATAGGTTAACTTGGCTTGTATACTTCTAATACCTTTTGTGAACACTGTGGTATCACAGTGCAAAGTGTCACCTGAGAAATAAAGGCTGACTTACCTGTTCTGTTGTGGTTTGCTTTAATGTTACTGGAAACTCATTTTGGTTGTCTGCACTCTTCAGGCTAGTTACAGCTTCCACATCCACCACTGTTCTCAATTCTAGAAAGGAAAAAAAGACTGAAAATCTTTTCATGACAGTACTGCAATTATTGCTTACATTCTCACATTAATATGCCAGGTATTAAAATATAATTTTCATGATAATTTTGGGGAGTGATAAATCTTGTGCCAGGAACCTTTTTTGGATATGAGGTTGCTAGAATGATGAAATTCTCAGTGTGCGTGACAGGAAGCTGGTGTGGGGCTATGAGGAGAGGAAGAAAGGGGGAGGCTGTACTTTCTTTCTGTGGAGGAACAGCAGCAATTGATGAATTTACTTACCTCAGATACAGTTTTAAGCCTTTGCTGTTTTTTTCAATAATTTTTCATTTCTAAGATACAGTAGAGCCACTTTTATGCAGTCGAAAGAACATCCTATAAATGTATAAAGTTAAATCTTTTGGTTAAAAACATCTGCTTTAAATAGGTAATACAAGCCCATGATATAAATATACAAAGAGTATACAGTGGAAAATGAGTGGAGGGGGGCATTGGTAATTCTTAGTATTGTGGTAAAATATACATAACATAGTATTTATCATTTTAACCATCCTTAAATGTGTAATTCAATGGCATTAAGATTGTATTAATATAATCATCACCCCCCCCTTTTTTTTTTTGAGATAGAGTCTCACTCTGTCACCCAGGCTGGAGTGCAGTGGTGCAATCTCCACTTACTGCAACTTCTGCCTCCTGGGTTAAAGTGATTCTCATGCCTCAGCCTCTCAAGTAGCTGGGATTACAGGTGTGCATCACCATGCCCAGCTAACTTTTGTATTTTCAGTAGGGATGGGGTTTCACCATGTTGGCCAGGCTGGTCTTGAACTCCTAACCTCAAGTGATCAGCCCACTTTGGCTTCCCAAAGTGCTGGGATTATAGGCTTGAACCAATGCACCTGGCCTCCTCCATGTCCTTTTGTGGTTTGATAGCTCTTTTCTTTTTTCTTTTCTTTTCTTTTCTTTTCTTTTCCTTTCCTTTCTTTTCTTTTCTTTTCTTTTTCTTTTTTTCTTTTTTTTGAGATAGAGTCTCACTCTGTTGCCCAGGCTAGAGTGCAGTGGCACGATGTCAGCTCACTGCAACCTCTGCCTCCCGGGTTCAAGCAATTCTCCTGCCTCAGCCTCCCGAGTAGCTGGGACTACAGGTGCCTGCCACCATGGCCAGCTAATTTTTTTATTTTTAGTAGAGATGAGGTTTCATCATATTGGCCAGGCTGGTCTTGAACTCCTGACCTTGTGATCCACCCGCCTTGGCCTCCCAAAATGCTGGGATTACAGGCATGATCCACCGCGCCTGGCTGATAGCTCATTTCTTTTTGGCACTGAATTAATATTCCGTTGTATGGATGTACCACAGTTTATCCATTCACCTACTGAAGGACATCTTAGTCACTTCTAAGTTTTGGCGATTATGAATAGAGCTGGTGTAAGTATCCATGTGCAGATTTTTGTGCGGACATAACTTTTCAGCTCCTTTGACTACCAAGGATCATGACTACTGGGCCATATGGTAAGAGTATGTTTAGTTTTATGAGAAACTGCCAAACTCTTTTCCAAAGTAGCTGTAACATTTTGCATTCCCATGAGCAATAAATGAGAGCTCCTATTGGTTCACATTATTACTAGCATTTGGGTGGTCAGCATTCTGGATTTCGGCCATTCCAATAGGTGAGTAGTAGTATTCTTTAATTTTTGAAAATGTAAAACAGTGTATTATTGCCTCATTCACTAGCCCTCACTTAAGACTTGAGAATGTAAACTGTGGGCTGCAAGTGTTAATTGAATAATTGAATAATTTCCCAATATCTGTGCTTGTGGCTGGGCAGAGAACAGGTGCTGCTGCCAGTGTGAAGCTCTGTCTCCTTCCTGATGAATTAAAATGCAGTGGCCAGGTTCTGTGTAAAAAGCTCAATAGGAAGGGGCAAGGAGTGAAAAAACAAGATGGGATCTCCATGTACATCAGAATCAAGAGGCTGAGAAAACTGTTATCTGGAGAGATTTTGCTTTGTTGCTGTATTCTGTGGTCTCTTCTCCCATTTCAGCCTTGTCACCAGATAGCATTACTACTGGAATCCTTGATATTTGACCCCCAATCCCAGAGTAGGGTTGATTTGGGTCCTATGTACCTACCTTAGGGTGTGTAGTATCCTGGAGGTCTCTTTTAAGGCAGCTTCTTGCATCTCAGACTGGAATGCCTGCCTTGCTTTGTCCCACCTAGTGGCTTTGGGTCTGAATTGTTCAGGAAGGAAAGGGAAAGAAAAAATAGAAAGAGGGGATTTGTTTTTTGAAAAGGCTACTCTTGCTATAGTGTGGCAAGCAGATTGCGGGGAGCTCAGAATGATATGTGGACCCAGTCAGGAGATGGCCACGGTCATCGGGTGAGAGTTGATGGCAATTTGGATGAGGGTAGAGGTGGTGGAGGCAGAGATCTGTGGATGGATTTAGGAGAATTCTAGGCAGCAAAACCGTCAGGACTGGATGATGAATTCTCTAAGCGTGTGTCAGAGAGGGAGGTATGAAGGAGACAGGTGTCCGGCTCGTGCAAATGGATGCAAGGTGGGCAGTTCACAGAGACAGGGAACCTTGGAAGAGGAACAGGCTTGGTGAGGGAACTTACCAAGAGGATCCCCTGTAAAAGAATAAATGCATTAGAGTTGTTAATTCATTCCTTCGTGAGTTATTTATTGAGAACCTAGTGAATGAAGCTTTTTGAAAATGGCTGTAACTACATTGTCTACCCCATGTAGCCATGGTGAAGAGTAAATGAGTGCTCTTCATGTGCACAAAGCACTCAACCTGAAGCCTCCTCACTCTCCTTAACTATTTGGAAATGGTTTCTGTTTCCTTATCTATAAAAATGAGGGCCTTCATATGGGTACTTTCTAATGTTCTCAGTAGTTATTGTATTGTGAAAAGTGACGTTTCTGCTTCCTGCCTCTGTCCTACTAGTCTTAGACTATAACTTCCCTTGGGGTGGGGTTCATACTACTCCTTTACCAACCCTACGCCATAGGGGATGGACATAATTCAGCTCAACATTCATTATAAAAACCAATCTTCTTGTTTTGCTTTCTGACGTTAAATAGCCTACCTTTTCTGTAGGGTATTCCAAGTCCTAATCACTTGAATATATTTTATCTGCATCCATTTCCTGCAGTAAACTTGTTTCCTAGTCAAAAGAGAGAGAAAAAAAAACCCACTGAAGAACTGAAAACAAAAGCATGCTTATATGATTCCTATCTCTGTCTCTTAGTAGCCAGGAGGACTAGATCCAGTTGAACTATTCTGAGCTCCTTCTCCAAACATCCCCTGGGGAAAGCCTTTTGGGATCCAGTCAAAACAACTCAGGGCAACAAGAAGGACGTTCAGGTTCAGAAGTCATTTTGTGGGACAAAGAGCAGAAACCAATACCAAACCAAAATATCTGCTCCAAATCATAAGCAACTGATACGGTTTGGCTGTGTCCCTACCCAAATCTCAAACTGTAGCTCCCATAATTCCCACGTGTCATGGGAGGGACCTGGTGGGACGTAACTGAATCGTGAGGGTGGGTCTTTCCCATGCTGTTCTCGTGATAGTGAATAAGTCTCATGAGATCTGATAGTTTTATAAAGGGGATTTCCCCTGCTCATGTTCTCTCTCTTGCCTCTGCCGTGAAAGACGGGACTTTGATTCTCTTTTGCCTTCTACCATAATTGTGAGGCCTCCCCAGCCAGCCCCCTCCTCTGCTATACACACACACACACATGCACACACACACCCGCGGTGCCCTTCTCTGAGGCAGTGAGCATACAGTGGGACTCTGACTTGGCCCCTTCCAGTCAGAGTCTGGGGATATCTTTTGTTCATCAGCACCTTCTCTTCTCCATTCTGCTGTCAGTGACTTCTGAGGACTCTTAGTGGTGGACACAGGAGCAAGCAGGTTAGACTCTGGTTGGTGCCCCATCTGCTCCATGTCATTGCAGCCCTCACCTGTGCTGAGCCAGAGCTGAGCGATTTGCCATCATTGGCTCTGAGATCATCACTGCCACTGCCCTTATGACCTGAATGTCTTGGTCTTTGTGTAAAAGTCTCTAGGGCCAAGACTTAGGGGAATCTTGCTAGAGGCAGAGCTGCGAGGTAGTGGGTCATATTTCTAGGAGCTTCTCAACAGTTAAGAGAAGTCTTGGCCAGTTTCCTGTTTGTTTCTTAGCACATCTTTAAAAGTGAAGAAATGCCAAGACAGGATATTAAAACTTGTGTAGCTTACATGTTTAAATTTAATAAGGAAATATCTTAACACATGTAAATATAGTTGTTTTAGTCATGAAATATAAAATTAACAGAACATTATTTATTTTTATAGTAGGAAAATGTGGTGTTTGTAATCAGTGGTGAAAAGATGAATGAGTCAACAAATGGTGTTGGGACACACCATTACACCAAAAATAAATTCACAATGGAGCAAATATTGAAAACAAAACAGATTCTCCCCACCCTTCCAGAGGAAGACGTGCATATTCCTAACTGCATTTTTTTTAAAAGAAATGTGTGCCAAAATGCTTCCATTTGCTCCACTTCCCCAGGATCAAACAAACAAACAAAAAAAACCACAAAAAAGTCAAGATGTCTTTCAATAGAAAAGAACCTGAAGCTTAATTTATCCAATTTGCACTATTTTGTGATATCCAGTGTTTAAATTGACTTTCAAGTAATGGCTTGGCCTTTTATTATATATGGCAATAGTTCAAGAATATAAATTCAGTTTCTTTGAAGAGACTGTTATTCCCCTTACCATAAACTCATCTTTTCCTAACTTAAGAAATATGCCATTTTAATTACAGAGGAAGTGACTGTGAAAAGTCAAGCTTTGCCTATTTTTGTAAACTGAAACCTCCTAGGACACAAATTACCCATGCAGCCCACATGTGCTATGCCAACAATAGACCAGGCTTAGCAGCAAGAGGGGAACATCACTGAGACACAAATATAGAGCAAAGATGTTAGTGGTAACTAAGAAAGAAAGCAAAATGCATCTGGCCTTTTTTTCCCCTTACAACTCCCACTACTGTGATAGTTACGAGAGATGCACTCATTTCTTTTATTAGCATTTAAAATGGGTAGGTGACACATTATGGAATTTACTTGCTGAATATAAGAGGCATCATTACATAAGATGCCAACATTTTGCTCTACTGGCAAATGGGTACCCTGGCTCTTTTAAGCCACACTTTGTATGCTAGCCATTACAGCACTGATAGAACATATAGGTGCTGGTACTGGGAGGCTGAGATCAGATATGAATAGAATTTCAAGGTCTGGGAGGTAGAGCAAGAGTGGAGCAAGGGTGACATTAGATAAGATATGCACTTAGTAGTAGTAGCTGCCAAGGATGGAAAGGGCCAGTGGTCTGGGCTGGGTCAGACCTGCTGAATTGGCAAGGTGGAAGGAAAGGACAGTGGGACTAGAGAGCGTATCTGTAAGGCCAGGTAAATTCACACTGATAACCATTCTTGGTGTGGCCAGACCTCTTTTCAACGCAGCCCTGACAGCCTTGGAGAAGCTGTATTCTGTGCCGGGGGAACTGGGAACACCCGTCTTTATGCTTCTCAACTCTCACACCTGCTTCACCATGCTACCACTGTAGAGGTTTCCAATGGCGGCCATACAAAATTGCTATCCCCAGAGATCGCTGAGAATGAGGAAAACATCCATCAGTCAGAGGAGTAGAAGTGACAAGACGAATTTGCAGAGCCCTCCAAGTTTCCACTTTCCAATAGCCTTCACATGGAATTACCCCCGACCCCAAACCACCACATCTGATTTGTAATCCAAAAGCCTTCCCAACTGCAGTAAAACTGCTGTATCAATTTCATCCAAGTGCAAAGTAAAGTAACCAGAGGGCATCAAAGAGAAGGAAAGCACAAAGAATTAGAACTAACAGCTTCCAAAGTAAAGTGATGAGGATTCAGGGAGTCTTAGAGGGTCAGTATGAGACTGTCAGGGATTCATTCATTCCTTGCTCACTGGCCATATTCCAGGAACCTTGTTGGGTATGAGAAGATGAAGATGAAATTCATTTGTAATCTCAAGGACCATCACATCATTGCACAGCACAGTGTGTTACTACAATACTGAATAAATGCTGAAGGTGTGTGGAGGGGAGGACAAATAACTGTTGAAGGGTTGATGGACTTCATGGAGGAGGTGGCCACTGAACTAGATCTTAACTATGGAATAGAGATTCCAATGAGACCTGAATGGACAATTCAGGAAGAAGAACTGGCATGCAGGACCTCTGATGGATCTGCAAATAGAAAGCAACAGGAAACACAGCATCCCTGTGTAAGATCACACAATTCTTTTCTTTGCTGCCATAATTTGCTGGTATGAGCAGAAACACACATCTTGAATTTGAGTAGAAACTGGACCCCAAAATGATGCCATTTTTTTTTCTTTAAAACATTATCTGTCATGAATGCACAATTTACTATATGATCCTAGATCCTGAGCCAGAAAAAAATGATATAATAGATACTGGACCAATCAGAGAATTGGAGAAATTTAATTAAGGTATAGACAAGTCATTCAGGGTAAAAGGTCCCCGATGAAGATCTTCTGTCTTTCTGCAAAGGAGTGGGAGTCAAGCAAGATCAGTTACCTTTCTGAAAGTGATCTCATTTAAAATAACAGCAAAACCTGGCACTCTCAAATACTAAGTGTCAGGATCATGCCAAAGGAACGAAAGAGATGGCCTCTTTTCTCCCTTGGCATCTCCAGCCGGTAATGTTTGGGGTAATTTGCCTTTCAAATCATGAAAGCCTAAAATTAGTATTTATACATGTGTAAGTCAAAAGAGTAATATTTTATATTTCTGTAATCCATAAGATGTGGATAATTGTGTTAATTTAGAATCTTGAAATAAATATGATTAATAATTAACATTAGTAATTTTGCTTCACAAAAAACACTTCAGAGTGATTGTTTCCTGCCATGTTGAGTCTAACAGGAGTCCACTTCCTTGCCAATCTCTGGGAAATGTGAGAAGTTGCAAGCAGACGGGCATCATCTCATTCCGCGGAAGCCTTTTCCATCACCGGTTGGGGAGAGTACCCCGAGGCCTCAATCTGTGCAGAACCTCTGATGGGTCTGCAAATCAAAAACAACAGGCAGCATAACATTGCTGTGTAAGATCACACAACTCCCGGCTTTTCTATCATAATTTGCTGGGATGAGCAGAAACATGCATCTTGAATTTGAGTAGAATCTGGACCCCAAAATAAAGTCATTTTTGTCCTTAAAACTTTGTCATGAACACATGATTTAACATATGATCATAGACTGACTCCTGAACTAGAAAAAAAAAGATATAGTAGATATTGGGTCAATTGAAGAAATTTAATGAAGGTATAGATTAATCCTGTATCAATGTTAAATTTCCTGATTTTGCTAAGTGTAATATGGCTGTGTAAGAGAATGTCCATATTCTTAGTAAATACACACTGAAGTGTTTAGGAGCAAGTGGCATGATTTCTGCAACTTGTTCTCAAATGGTTCAGAAAAATAACATAGAGTGAGAAAATGATAAAGCGTATGTGGCAAAATATTAGCAACTGGTAAATCAGGGTAAAAGATGCACAGGAGTTTTTTAAATTGTAGCTGCACTATTTCTCTAAGTTTGAAATTTCAAGATAAAATTTAAATTGGGTTGTATCTGTGCCTCTCACAGTGCACTGAGCCACTTCCTGTCTGCTTCCTACCATCACGCTGATTCCTTCCGTCTGTCCTCCTCCCCTGTGAGTTTAGTTATGGCTTGGGGAACATTTATGTCAGAAACATCATGCTAGGAACTCTCAGGGAAATAAATATCAGTGCAATGCAACCCTCACCCTTAGCTCAGTGGGGAGTTCAGGTATAGACACCATGACCACCCTGTGAGTTGGAGGCTGCCACATGCAGGGCCAAACATGTGAGGAAGGACACAAGAGCAGGGAGAAGGCATGGGGGCTTGTCGAGATCACAGAAGGGATCATGTAGAAGACACTTGAGGTCAGCCATGAGGACAGGTGGAATTTGACAGCAGAACACAGTGCAGGACAAGTGGCACAGATAAAGGGGCAGAGGGAGTTTTATAAGAAGAGCCCCATGCTCGGAAGAGCAAGTTGAGTTCCATCTGGGGTGAGTGCTCTGGGAATGTGATGGGCAGGGCTGGGAAATAAGGGCTAGAGAGGAAATACAGGGTCAGATGCTGAGTGGCCTTAAACAATAAGAAAGATATTTTGATTTATTCAAGACAATAGGGAGTTGAGATTGTTTCCTTCCAAGACTGGGAACCATGTCTTGAGTATCTTTTGTGGAATTTTACTTCATACATAGTTCACACTGAAGGAGTTAAAAACATACCACTTTCACATATTGACTGTTTTGAATTAAAGGCATTTGATAGAAGTTGCAAGAAGATCATTCTGACCTCTTTTCTGTTTCTTAAAAGCAGAAGATGAAATTCCCATGTGAAAGACACCCTTCCTATACTAGAAGGAAAAGCAACATCTGTATCCTCAAGGATGAGAAGTCACGTCTAAGAGAATTCTTTACAGACCTTGTTAAGATAACTCATATTGTTGAAGTCTCCCCACATAATTGAGTTGCTTCTTCACAACTTAGTATTCTTTTGTCCAATGCAGTATATAAATAACTGATTGTAACTGGTTTTTTGGGTCTTATTTTCCTTATGAGGGCTCCCCAAGGCCACATAAAACTCGTATTAAATGAATTTGTATGCTGCTTTTCTCCTGTTAATCTCTCTTATGTCCGTTTAATTCTCAGGCCCAGCCAGGACTTTAAGAGGATGGAGGTAGAGTTTTGCTGCCCTTGCAATAGTCAATAAATAGTGGTAGTGTGATGTTTGCAAAAATGAACATTTACAACCTCATGCAATTTAATTCAAATTCAAATATCAGAGATATGTGTTGTTAAAATATGAAATCAATGAAAAAAATTGTTTTGGAGAGACAGAGTCTCACTTTGTTGCCCAGGCTAGTTTTGAACCCTGGTCTCAAGTGATGCTCCCACCTTTGTCTCCCAAAGTGTTGGGATTACAGGCACAAACAACTACACCTGGCTGAAATCAATGTTGAAAGAGGAAAAATGGTTGGGCAAGATCCATGTACCAAATGTTTTACCTGTTCTGTCTTATTACATATTCTATCTTATTTAATCCTCCCAGATTCCCACATTTAACAAGTGGAGCTAAAAGATTGAGTGAATCCCCAAAATCAGAGTTAACAGATGAGTCAGGGTTCTTTGGTTTCAAGCAACAATAATGACACCTGAGCAGGAAGATGAGGAATAATTTAAGAAATGAAAAGAAAGTTTGGGGACCAGATTCAGAAATTTCACTCATGAACCAAGGCAGTGGTTGCTGAGATGAATCAGCTTTGTTGTTTCTAATTTCTTGGTCCCTCCACCCAAGACACCACTTCTAGGAAGAAATCATTCATAGATGTGTTCAGTTAAGGAAAGTCGTAGCATCCTAACCGACATCCCCATCAGACAGTTTCCATGGCGCAGTAAAAACAGTGTGTGTTTAGAGGCCATGGTGGCCATGGGAATGAGCCTCAGATCTCCTGCTGCAAGGACAGAGTTGACTGGCAGCCCCTGCTGTTGCCTTTGGATGCACCATCACTTTCCTCCTGAGCCACACATCTCCCAGCTTCTCCCAGCCAGTGATTGAGCACGGTCAGGTCACTAAGTGAGGACTAATGCAGGGTCATCCAGCGAGACACAGGATTCCTCTCATGGGCACCTTTGACTTGATGAGTCACCAGAAACGTGGCCAAACCTTCCTTTCGGCACTACAGTTTGAGACCTTCCACCCCATCCTCCTTCCCTCTCTCTTTCTCCAGGTGTCAGACCTGCACGTGATCTGAAGTTCTGTCTAATCCCTTCTTACTGTCTGCTTCTTAACAGACCAGAACTAATGGAGAGGCAAAGCTAAGAGTTGAGCTCTAGTCTATGTGACCTCAAATCTATGTTATGTTATTTTATTTTTTATTAACAACCTTCAGGGTGGCTGTTCTGACAGACTGGGAAGCACAGCCTTCAGCCGGAAGCCAGAAACAGATACTTCTCAAATCTGTGTTCTTTTTACTTTACTCACAGGAATAGTTGTAGACAGAAAAAATTGTTGCTGTAATAATTACAGATAATAAGACCCCATTCTCTTAGATGTCAAATAGAGAATGGACTAATCCATAACCCTGGACATGAAAATAATTTTAAAAAATCAATTAAGGGGTAGTTTTTATTATTTCCCAAATTATTGGACTCTTTAGGGGATTTTTTCAAGTTCTGAGTTCTGGTGGTGTGTTTGAAACATGCAATGACTTGCCTCTGTGCTCCTGGATGCCTGCCCTGTGGGAATGGAGCACCTGTACTTGCCAATAGCGGCGAAAAATAAGAGTTTATCTCTCCATCCAAACGCTCTTCACAAATTGCACACAGATGCAAGAATTAAGTCCCATTGATAACAGAGAAACAAAATCACAGGTATCAGGCAGCCTCAGTCCTGCTGCCACCCTGTCAAGGTCAAGATAAACAATGCCTTTCAGACAAAGAACAATTGTATCTCCATCTGTTGAACCAAACCCCGGTGGCAGCCCTGTGTCAAGAGACTATGGAGACATCAACCAGAAAGATCCATCACCGTGTCACTCAGTTCAGCAGTGTGAAAGATCCGAGAAAGAGAAAACTACCTGTCTGACTGGGAACTACATTGAAGTGAGACATTTTAATTTGTTAGTTCTTTCCACAACGCACAACTAATAAAAGATATTTCTATACTACTGAACTATGTCTTGAGGAAAACTGAAGGTATTCATAACAGAACAAAATAAGCTAGAGGCCTTAGGAAAAAAGTCTTCACTGGAATCAGGAACCTTCTATTTAGCCATTTATTTAGTAAATATGTATTGAGTACTTCCTGAATACACAGTTGCATATATTAAATACCCCTTCCTTCACAGAATTTATAATTTAAATAAGGAAGTAGGGATGGTGAATGGAACTAACATTTGTTGAGTACCTTCTATGTTCCAGACCAGGCATATTCTTATGAAAATTTCAATAGCAATATGGAAGGAAAGGTCTTTTATCTCAAAACTTATACAACTAAGTGCAGAACACCAGGAATATAGATCAGTGGTTCTCAAAGTATGGTACTAGAAAGAGCATCGGTAGCTCCTGGGAACTTGTTAGAAGTGCAGAATTGCTCGCACCATCCCAGATCTCCTGAATTCTCTGGGGTTGGGACCTAGGAATCTGTGTTTTTACAAGCTCTCTGGGTGATTCTGATGCATGCTAAAATTTGAAAACCACTGACATAGAAAATAAGGTTTTGCACCTCCAAGGTGAGAGCTCTGAGGGCTGAAGTGGTCAGTGAAGACATCTCAGGACCTAAGTTAGACCCTGTAAAATGAGTAAGAGTGAGGGGAGAAAGAGAAGTAGAAAGAGTGAGGAGAAAATGGCACCAGAGTAGAGAAGGGCTGGCATGTGGTGCACGTGACAGTGAATCCTCTGCCACTGTCCCCATGGGATTTGAAGGCTTCATTTTTTTTTTTCTTTTTCTTTTTTTGGATGGAGTCTTGCTCTGTTGCCCAGGCTGTAGTGCAGTGGCACGATCTCGGCTCACTGCAACTTCCACCTCCTGGGTTCAAGAGATTCTCATGCCTCAGCCTCCCGGGTAGTTGGGATTACAGATGTGTGCCACCACGCTGGCTAGTTTTTGTATTTTTAGTAGAGATGGGGTTTCACCATGTTGCGCAGGCTGGTCTCAAACTCCTGACCTCAAGTTTTCCTCCCAGCTAGGCCTCCCAAAGTGCTGGGATTACAGGCATGAACCATCGCACCTGGCTGAAGGCTTCATTTCATCATTCATTCATTGATTGCTGATGGTAATCAAATTGCTGCATAAGAGTTCTAAGAGTAGATTCAAAACATGTTAGCTATAATTTTATCAGTGAATAATTCAGTCTAATCCTGGGCCCTGATACTTGATCTAATTTAATCTCTCAGTTAAAACAGTTCAAGCAGTCCTTAGAGTCTTAAAAAGATGACATTATTAATTCTTAACCTCAAATAAAACACTCTCTAGTTAGCTCCTTTCAGGCTATGGCTACCTTGGTTGTTTTACAAACTCCCTTTGGTATCTTTCATTTTCCCCATCCAAATAGAAGTGGATTTTAAAAGGAAGATTTTATGAAGTATTAAAAAAAGAGAACATGAATTTTAATCTACCATTCCATGGAGAATTGCACATTTCAAAGAATTATTTAAAACTTGGATAGCAACTTGTTTCAAGTTGCAGCTGCAACTTAATAGCCAATCACAGCACAGCACTATGTGGGAATTTCTAGCAGTTTTGCAAATAATTCTAAGACTCATCAACCTGTTTCCCAAAATGCTTCTCTATTTTCCCAGTAAAATTTGCATTTCATCTGCCAATGTCCTGCCCTCCTACGCACCCATATTTCTTTCTAGCACTCTTCAAGGCCCCAAGTATAGTGAGAACAAGTTATAGCTAAAACTGCATAGTTAAAACTATACACTGATAGAAACAAGTTTTTCATTCCAAACTACCAAATGAAACCTGACAAAGACCTTTTACTCTAAACAAAGCCCACAATTCTGCTCGTTTTATTCATTCAACAAACAGTTATAAACACTTCCCATTGGGAGATGCCATCCACCATGGACCCTGAGCATCTTGCATGTTCTTGCCGACTGTGCCAGACCACAAGGCTTGTCCATTTCCTGATACTGAACAATCAAGGCAGTCACAGTATAACCATCATGTAACTGCTTGTTTCCCTGAGGAGGGGGATTGGCTTGTTTCTTGCTGCAATGTTTGCTGCTTGCTCTAAAAGGTATGAGGACTTTGACCCTGGTTTCCTCAACTGTGATGTAACCCACAGCATGTAACACCCATCCCGAACCATCATGCCCCACAAGGGTGGTGGAACTGGTTCCACTTTGCTAATGTTCCTGCTGGTTACTCTGCTATGAGTACTAAAGTGATGGCTCTGATTCTTGAGTTTTGTCTGTTTTTGGCACTTAGAGAGTTGGTAATGGGTTTACTCTTTGCCATTCCCTGTGAGATTGGGGTTTTTACTGACACCAGCTATGTGCCAGGACCTAGGATACTTCCTGTTGCCCTGCCTCCCAATACCGAAATGCCATAGGCCCCACAAGACATCACAAGGGATGTTGGGATGGGACTTGGGCTCATGGACATTTTCTGGATCTTTATGCAAAGTCTTATGTCAATCTTATTTAATATATATTGTTGATTCATTAACACTGAACTCATGGCCAAGGGCTCTATCACTCCTGCTTGAAGGAACCTTATCGAACACTTGCTGTGCACTTAGTAACACTAGACAGCCCTTCAGCTTTGTGCTTGGGGAGGCCATTGTAAATAGAAAAATCATCCACAGAAAGCACAATAATGCAAAACGCAAGGTACTAAATAGACCACAAGAAGGACTCTTGTTTACAGTATGAGAGCTGGAGCAAAAAGACAGAGTATCGCCTTGTTTGACCTCAGCCATGACTGTGCACATTGGGTGAATCAAATCTTTCACTACTCTACATATGTCCACTAATGACCATGAAAGCACCATTGATTTTGAGGTTACAAACAAATCCTGTGAGTAGACAAATTCACAAATATGGAATACACAAATAATGAGGATTGACTGTACATGATTATGCATGGCATTATTTTTATGACAGAAATTTAATTTGGTTATCCAGGAGCTAACCTATGCTTATTTAACCCCTGTCTGAGGAAATCCTTGATCCCACACAGTTCTGCTTTGATTTGTAGAGAGAAAGCATAGGAAGACAGCAACAAGCAGACCAGGTGCTTGCTTTGCAAATCCAAAATCCTGCATGATAGCAAAGGCCCTTTCACTAGTTCAGGGGTTAAAAACAACAGCCTAAGCAATGACTATCCCATGTGCCTCACCACCCTCATGAGAAATCACACAGACTTAAGCTACTTTTGCCTTCTCTCCATCACTTACAAAAATTGGGGCTGTGAAGCACGGAAGGATTTTAATCTTGAGATAAGACTCCCATCACAGAAGAGTCAGGAACACAAGGATATTGCCAAAGCTAGCCTTGCATGTCTCCTGAGACAGGTCCATCAATTAAGCAATCTGCAAAAGTGGATGCAGCCCAGGGATTTAAACCCAGGCATTATCCCTGGTTTCAAGAATTCAATTCGAATGTGCCTTTGGATGTTTTTCCTTTTTGTTTATCTTGCATGTGGTATTTTAAACTTCTCAGATCTATGGATTTATAGTTTTCATGAAATTTATAGAGATTTTTCATCTGTTAGTTCTTCAAATCTTTTTTTGGCCCCCTCCCATCCTCACCCCTCTTTCTGAGATTTCAGTTTCATAAATGTGAGACAACTCTAGACTTTTCTCTAAGTCACTGAAGCTCTGTTTATTCTTTTTCTTTCCTTCCTTTTTAGTTTTTTTTCTCTCTGAGCTTCACTTTGGATATTTTTGATTGCTCTGTGTTGAAACTTACTAATATTGTTTTATATAGTGTCAGATATGGTTCGGGTTTGTGTCTGAACCCAAATCTCTTGTCAAATTGTAACCGCAGTATTGGAGGAGGGGCCTGGTGGGAGATGATTGGATCACGGGGACGGATTTCCCCCTTGCTGTTCTCACGATAGTGAGTGAGTTCTCATGAGATCTGGTTATTTAAAAGTGTGTAGCACCTCCCCCTTCACTCTCTTCCTCCTGCTCTGGCCACGTAAGATGTTCCTGCTTCCCCTTTTGCTATGACTTAAAGTCTCCTAAGGCCTCCCCAGCCATGCGTCTGGTACAGCCTACAGAAATGTGAGTCAATTAAACCTTTTTTTCTTATAAATTACTTAGTTTCAAGTATTTCTTTATGGCAATATGAGAATGGACTAATAAAATGTCTAACTTGTTGTTAGTCCCAACCAGTGAATTTTTCATCTTAGATGCTGTATTTCTCATCCCCAGAAGGCTCTCCTTTTTATCTTCCATGTCTCTCTTCACTATATTCTTGCTTTTAGAAAATACAATTGATCATAGTTATAACAACTTTTTTCCTTCTGTCTGCTAATTCTGTTAATTTTCTGGGTCCATTTCTATTGATGGAGTTTCTTTCTGGTTTTGTACCATGTTTTCTTGCTTCTTGATATGTATAATAATTTTTTGTTGAATAATACACAGTGTTATTTTTACATTGTTGATAATCTATACTCTGTTCTCTTCCTTTAAAGAGTATTGGTCTTTGTTCTAGCAGCCAGTTAAGTTAACTGCAGCACAGTTTGGCCTTTTAGAGACTTACTTGTAAGATGTATTAGAGTACACAGAGATTGCTCTTTAACGATAGTTTACCACTGTACTAAGGCATGACTCTTCTGGAGTCTACTGAATGCCTCCAGTGATGACAATAATTCTTCAAACTGGCCAGTTAACTCAAATGTCTCAAAAGCCCTGTGTGAGGTTAGGCAGTTGTTCAGATCACTGCTCCCTTGTCTTTCTGTGCTCTGCTTCATGGAGTTTCATGCTGTAACCTCATGTACTCAGTAAAGACACAAAGAGACCTATACAAATTTCTGGAGTTTGCCTGTGTCCCCACCCCAATCTCATCTTGAATTGTAGCTCCCACAATTCCCACATGTTTTGTGAGAGATCCAGTGGGAGATAATTGAATGATGGGGGTGGTTTCCTCCAAACTGTTCTCATGGTAGTGAATAAGTCTCATGACATCTGATGGTTTCATAAGGGATTTCTGCTTCCAATTGGCTCTCATTCTCTCTCTTGCCTGCTGCCATGTAAGATGTGCCTTTCATCATGATTGTGAGGTCTCCTCAGCCACGTAGAACTGTAAGTCTATTAAACTTTTTTTCTTATAATTTACCCAGTCTCAAGTATGTCTTTGTCAGCAGTGTGAAAACGGACTAATACAGTAAACTGGTACCAGGAGTGGGGTGCTGCTGGAAAGATACCTGAAGATTTGTAAGTGACCTTGAAGTGACTTAAAAACTGGGTAACGAGCAGGGTTTAGAACAGTTTGGAGGGCTCAGAAGAAGACAGGAAAATGTAGGAAAATTTGGAAATTCCTGGAGACTTGTTAAAATAGCTTTGCCCAAAATGTTGATAGTGATATGGACAATAAAGTACAGGCTGAGGTAGTCTCAGAGGGAGATGAGGAACTTGTTGGGAACTGGAGCAAAGGTGACCCTTATTATGTTTTAGCAAAGATGCTAGTGGCATTTTTCCCCTGCCTTAGAGATTTGTGGAACTTTGAAATTGATAGAGATGATTTAAGATATCTGGTGGAAGAAATTTCTAACCAGAAAAGCATTCAAGAGGTGACTTGGATGCTGTTAAAGGCATCCAGTTTTGTAGGGGAAGCAAAGTATAAAAGTTTGAAAAATTTGCAGCCTGACAATGTAATAGAAAAGAAAATCCCATTTTCTGAGGAGAAAGTCAAGCTGGCTGCAGAAATTTGCATAAGTAATGAGAAGCCAAATGTTAATCACCAAGAAAACAGGGGAAATGTCTCCAGGGAATGTCAGAGGTCATCACAGCATCCCCTTCCATCACAGATCTGGAGGCTTAGGAGGAAAAAATGGTTTCATGGGATGGGCACAGGGTCCCTGTGTTGTGTGCAGCCTAGGGACTTGGTGTCCTGCATCCCAGCTGCTCCAGTCATAGATGAAAGGGGCCAATGTAGCACTTGGGCTGTGACTTCAGAGGGTGCAAGCCCGAAACCTTGGCAGCTTCCATGTGCTGTTAAGTCTGCGAGTGCACAGAAGTCAAGAATTAGAGTTTGGGAACCTCTGCCTAGATTTCGGAGGATATATGGTAATACCTGGATGCCCAGAGAGAAGTTTGCTGTGGGGGCGGGGACCTCATGGAGAAACTCTGCTAGGGCAATGTGGGAGGGAAATGTGGGGTCAGAGCCCCCACATAGAGTCCCTACTAGAGCACCGCCTAGTGGAGTTGTGAGAAGTGCGCCACCATCCTCCAGACCCTACAATGTTAGATCCACTGACAGCTTGCACCATGCACCTGGAAAAGCCACACACACTCAATGCCAGACTATGAAAGCAGCTGGGAGGGAGGCTGTACCATGCAAGACTATAGGGGCAGAGCTGCCCAAGACCATGGGAACCCACCTCTTGCATCAGCACGACCTGGATGTGAGACATGGAGTCAAGGGAGATCATTTTAGAGCTTTAAGATTTCAGACTTGCATGGGGCCTGCAGCCCCTTTGTTTTGGCCAATTTCCCCCATTTGGAATGGGTATACTTACCCAATGCCTGTACCCCCATTGTATCCAGGAACTAACTAACTTGCTTTTGATTTTTCAGGCTTATAGTCAGAAGGGACTTGCCTTGTCTTGGATGAAACTTTGGACTGTGGACTTTTGAGTTAATGCTGCAATGAGTTAAGACTTTGGGGTACTGTTGGGAAGGCATGATTGGTTTTGAAATGTGAGGACATGAAATTTGGGATGGGTCACGGGTGGAATGATATGGTGTGGCTGTGTCCCCACCCCAATTTTATCTTGAGTTGTAGCTCCCCAAATTCCCACATGGTGTGGGAGGGACCCAGTGGGACATCATTGAATCATGGGGTGGTTTCCCCCATACTCTTCTTGTGGTAGTGAATAAGTCTCATGAGATCTGATGGTTTTATTAGGGATTTCTGCTTTCGATTGGCTCTCATTCTGTCTCTTATCTGCTGCCATGTAAGACATATTCCTCTTGCCTTCTTCCATGATTGTGAGGCCTCCCCAGCCACATGGAACTGTAAGTACATTAAACCTTTTTCTTCTTTATAATTTACCCAGTCTCAGCTATGTCTTTATCAGCAGTGTGAAAATGGACTAATACAGTTATTATTCTGCATCATTCTCTACAACTTTTAGCTGCCTCAGCCTCTCTCAACTCTGATGATCACTGTCTCTTAAACTCAGTAAAATAATCATTGTCTGCTTCTGATCAACATGCTATCACTCAGCTCCATGATATGGAGAGTACTGCCAGGCAGAAATCTGAAGTGATCATAGGGCCCATCTCAGCTATTTTCCTTCTCTCACGGAACACAGCCCTGTATCATTTGTTGTCTGAAAACAGATCTCTTATATTTTTCCAGTTTTCTAATTATTTATGGTGGTGGGGAGAAGAAGAAGATCCAGCCTTTATTATTTCATTATGGTCAGAAGAGGGAGTCTATGAATGCATTTTGAAGTTATAATCTCCATATATGAATATGAAGTTTTACCATTATTTTGTTATATATCATTTTAAGCAACATTTGTTGGCTCCAACTATATATAATGACACTGTAAGGTACCATGGAGAGCCAAAGATTTGTAAGACAGGGGCCTGACCTTAATAGAACCCTAAACTCCTGGGAGAGATAGGCCTGTTCACTGGCGATAAAACATGTTAAGAAATGGAATTGAAGCTGGGCACGTTTGTTCATACCTGTAATCCCAGCACTTTGGGAGGCTGAGATGGGTGAATCACTTGAGGCCAGGAGTTCAAGACCAGCCTGGGCAACATGGTGAAACCCTGTCTTTACTAAAAGTACAAAAATTATCTGCATGTGGTGGTGCACACCTGTAGTCCCAGCTACTCAGGAGGCTGAGGCATGAGAATTGTTTGAACCTGGGAGGCGGAAGTTGCAGTGAGCTGAGATCGTACCTGGGTGGCAGAATGAGACTAGACATGGAATTGACATGCTAAATCAGTATAGAGGAGGAAGGCAATATTAATAGGATTAAATATGGCTTAAAGGAGGAGGAAGAATATGGGCTGAAAAATGAATAAAATTTTGCATAGAAAGAATGCTCATAATTTTAATATTAGACCTCTAAGCCCTGATATTTATCCACTGTGCACTTGAACCCTTACTCCTTCTACTCAACAGGCTCAATTATCCAATTGCTTCCTACTCTCCATTCATACTCTTAATTTCTCTTTATCTTTTACCTCAGCTCCCCTTGACAGCATTTCCATTGAGAATTTCTCAGGCAAGAGCCCTTCCAGCTTGACTCAGCTCCTATGACAGTCTCTTTAGCATGTTCATTCATTCATGTATTTATTCAATATTTAGTAAACCACTATTAAATGCCAGGTAGTATAATTGGTACTCAGCAGATAAAATAACCATAGGACTATTGGAGTTTGTATTCAGTGGGGAGATAGTAAACAAGTAAACACATAATTAAGCAACATAACTCTGGTATGTGAAGGAAATAAATAAGACATTATAACAGAGAATAACTGGAACAGGGGTTACATTAGATCTTTGCCAATCAAGTGAGGTCTTTGGACCAGCGGTGGGGCCCTTACTTGAGGTTTGTAGAAAATGTAGAACCACTCCAGACCTATCAGGTAAGAATCTACATTTCAACAAGATCTCCCAAATCTGAGAAACAGTGCTTTAGGTAAAAGATATTGCAGACCTCCCTTGGCCTGATGCGATGCACTACAAGAACTCATACACCATTAACTGATAAAGAAAACAAAGGCAGAGGGGAAGATTGGTGAAAGCTAGATCATGACTTTTGTTTGGAATAAAATAACTCAGGAGAAGGTTCAGAGTTAAAGCTGTCAATCTGGGAGTTAAGGTCTCCAGAATGAAGCAGGGTACGGAGTTTATGGTTTGCTCATTAGTTAGTCATGTGCCAGTCAATCTGATGAACCAGGGGATTCTCCACTTTAGCCACACATTAGAGTCATCTGGGAAGCTTTCAAACATGGTGATGCTTGTGACTTACACTCAAAGATTCTGATTTAATTGGTCTGAAGTGTAGACTGGGCATTGGGACTTTTGAAAGTTCCCCAGGGGTAATTTTAATTTGGAGACAAGATTGAGAGCCACTGTTGATCAACACACACACACACACACACACACACACACACACACACACACACACACCAACACACACATGAGCCATGTTCAGCATCTGGGACCTGAGCTAAGCTGCTCCTGTTAGCAAATTGCTTAGTATATAAAATTGTAATTCTTGGACCACACTCACTTTCTTAATGTTAAATTTTACTTTAACTGCCCAATTCATAAATATCTCTTCCTTGAAGTCACATGAAAGAATAATCATTCAAAGGTTATTACTGAAAAACCCCTTTCCAGGAAAATGGCCACAGGTAGCACATTTTAATCAAATTTCTCCACAAACATAATCATTAGAAAGGCAAAGGACGTAAATTAGTATTGATAATTCCTTGACATTTGGTGCAAGGTGCTGAACAGTGAAGATGTCAAGAGTATTTTATAACTTGAAATTGTATTGCTTTTGGTCAAAAACTCTTGGAATTGCTTCTTTTCATCTCAAAGCAGAGCATGAAATTTCAGGCTGGCATGAAGAAATAGCATCTCCCAAAAGGCCTAATGAAGAGATGACCCTTAAATTACTATATAAGCAGCCAAGCACTCTGAGACTATAAAAATTAAACTTTATTATTATTAATTAAATTTTAAGCTCCTAAAACTTAATGAGGATAATCAAAATAATTTGAAATCTATCTCAAATTATCCAGGAGTAGTCTTTAATGACTTCAGTCCTCCAGTTAAAACATTTTTTATTACAGCTTTTTTATAACTCAGCAAGGTAGTGTGCAGGTTTTGATATTTGAAGGAGAAAATCCAAACTATTTAGTGATACCATTTGTGAATCCTACCTACTTGTGATAGATACAAAGGACTTCTCAAAACCTTTTCTAATGTTGGGGTGGGGAATACCACACAAGTGGAGGACAGGTCTGCACCTTCCTCTACAGAAACCAAAGAAGGCCAAGTATTCACTGTCTGAGCAACCTGGTCCCACGGGCTCAGCAAATTCAGTGTTTTCACCTGAGCCCTTCAGGCTTAAGGGAATAACTCAAAGGCCCAGGGATCGTCAAGTGTGGTGAAACCAAGGGCACCTGAGTTAGTTTTGGTTGATTGTAACCAGCCAAGAACTTGAGTGGAACTACACTTCTCAAAGTCTTCATTCTTTCTTCGTTTACATCTCCCTGTACTTGCCAAGCACATACAGAGTGGAATAAGCAAACACTCTTGTTCTCCTCTGTAGAGCCAAGACTTGACTGTTTATTATTAAAAATTTCAGATATTCCTGTCCTTATTTTTTCCCTTGTCTTTTCCATCCCTTTAAGCTCAACATGCAGATCTTTTTTGTTACTTTGTACATTTTGTTTTAAATAAAGTGGACTTTTTCATTCAAGTAGACATTCTTTTTCCTCTATGTCCCCCCAAAACTATTCATAGTAAACCTTCAGTGAATATTGACTGCCATTTTGGTTCAATTATTTGAATGAAAAGACAACCTGAGTGAGCCCTTTTGGAAAACAAAACAAAACAAAACCAACCCAACCAACTGTTGCTTAGTTGCCGAGTGTGAGGAATTAAACATGGACCAAAAGAAAGATCAAAAAGTTCCTTGTCTGTGTCATCCACAAAACACACATCACCAGAAGCAGTGAGCCGACTCACTGGTGGAATGTCCTCACAGAAGGAAATGTGATAAATTAAGTCTCCTAATTTTTAAGATTTTCTACAAACAAATTTGGGACAATTATTACTTCAAAATTTGTTCTGAGTGTTAAAGACAATGTAGAAGGAAGCATAGACCTTGGGTTTTTCAGTGGTAGGACATAGCAATAGAAATCCACTTGCTGCCAGGAGCAGTGGCTCACGCCTGTAATCCCAGCACTTTGGGAGGTTGAGGTGGATGGATTGCTTGAATTCAGAAGTTTGAGACCAGCTTGGGTAACATGGTGAGACCCCCATCTCTACAAAAAATAAAAATTAGTGAGGCCTGATGGTGTATGTCTATAGTTCTAGCTACTCGGGAGGCCGAGGTGGGAGGATCGCTTGAACTCTGGAGGTCAAGGCTGTGGTGAGCCATGATCACGCCACTGCACTCAGGCTTGGTCAACAGAGTGAGACCTTGTCTCAAAAAATAAAATAATAAAAAAGAAATCCACTTGCTAATAGGCTCCATGAATTGTCCACTGGTAATGTCAAAAGGGTCTCAAGCATCTTCTAAGTATAAGCCTTGCCTAGTTTCCTTTGGTAAAAAATCCAGTGGTTCTCACCCAGAAAAGCACAGCTTTTCACAGGCGAGCTACCAGAGAGCAAAGGGGCTTGCACCTAGAGGAATGGAGTGATAACCATACAAAGTTATTGTTCACCAAATCCATCCTTCAAGTGGATATTCAAGTCTTAATTCTTTCAAGAATATAGATAAAAGCATAGCACATACTCAAAAATAGTCGCTGAATGCAAAAAAGTTGAGAAGCAGTTTGGTAATTTTCCTTCATGTTTCAGTTTGATATGGTTGATATAAACTTCAAAACCTCAACATCATGCCATCAATAACATTCAACTTCAGTTTAAATGATTAACTGTTTCCTAATAATTGCATACTCAGAGCAGTAAATTGCACAAAAGATCCATTGGTCTACTAGGGCATATGCTAGCCATCCAAACATAAAAAACAAAAAGAAAACCAAAAAACCCTGAAAAGAACCATAAGCTGGCAGTGCCCCAAATCCAATGGGGGTTGCATTTCACCCTCTGGGCCATTATGAAGCTCAAGACAGAAGGAACACATATAGATAGAATTGAAAACATTCAATTCTTGAACTTCATAGGTCTAGAATTCTAGAAAGGTTCAGCAATATATTAATAATACATTCGATAAGAGGTCTAATTCAGTTCTTATTTTGCATTGCTAAAGATGTAATACTTTTGGCCGGGCACGGTGGCTCACACCTGTAATCCCAGCAATTTGGGAGGCCGAGGCAGGTGGATCACGAGGTCAGGAGATCGAGACCATCCTGGCTAACATGGTGAAGCCCCATCTCTACTAATAAAATACAAAAAAATTAGCCAGGCGTGGTGGCAGGCGCCTGCAGTCCTAACTACCTGGGAGGCTGAGGCAGGAGAATGGCGTCAACCTGGGAAGCGGACCTCGCAGTGAGCCGAGATAGCACCACCGCACTCCAGCTTGGGCAACAGAATGACACTCCATCTCAAAAAGTGGGCAAAGGATATGAACAGACATTTCTCAAAAGAAGACATTCATACAGCCAACAGACACATGAAAAAATGCTAATTATCACTGGCCATCAGAGAAATGCAAATCAAAACCACAATGAGATACCATCTCACACCAGTTAGAATGGCGATCATTAAAAAGTCAGGAAACAGCAGAGGATGTGGAGAAATAGGAGCACTTTTACACTGTTGATGGACTGTAAACTAGTTCAACCATTGTGGAAGACAGTGTGGTGATTCCTCAAGGATCTAGAACTAGAAATACCATGTGACCCAGCCATCCCATTACTGGGTATATACCCAGAGGATTATAAATCATGCTGCTATAAAGACACATGCACACATATGTTTATTGCAGCACTATTCACAACAGCAAAGACTTGGAACCAACCCAAATGTCCATCGATGATAGACTGGATTAAGAAAATGTGGCATATATACACCATGGAATACTATGCAGCCATGAAAATGGATGAGTTCATGTCCTTTGTAGGGACCTGGATGAAGCTGGAAACCATCATTCTGAGCAAACTATCGCAAGGACAGAAAACCAAACACCACATGTTCTCACTCACAGGTGGTAACTGAACAATGGAACACTTGGACACAGGATGGGGAACATCACACACCGGGGCCTGTTGTGGGGTAGGGGGAGGAGGGAGGGATAGCATTGAGATATACCTAATGTCAATGATGAGTTAATGGATGCAGCACACCAACATGGCACATGTATACATATATAACAAACCTGCACGTTGTGCACATGTACCATAGAACTTAAAGCATAATACTACTACTAATAATTATAATACAAAAACTGATTTTTTTTTTTTTAAAAAGATGTAATACTTTCTTTCTCCAATCCAAATAGTTTCACTTGGACAACCTCAGGTTGCCTTTTCATTGCCAAATTGATTTTTATGCCCATTTTGTTTATTTCCTCTTTTCTATGTCACATTTCAATCAAATAATGAAAGCAAAAGTGTTGGTATAATTCTCAGCTTTATGCAAAAATCAGATAGTTGTTTTGGCTTGGCAGTTATCAACTACAGCAGTAATTTTCTTTAGAACAACTTCCGGAGGGAGAGGAAGGTAAAAAGAGAGAAAGGAGAGATTGCAATTTCTAATCCAATTCCACAGGCAGGATCCCCACACCAAATTGTTAAAATTGTTAAGGAAATAATATTTCAACCACATGAAATAAGAAAGGTTTACATCATGTTTTGCAAAATCTGACTTATGTAAGTGCCAAAACTAGGATGTAGTCAAGCCCCTCAGAAAGTCATGAATTCTTAGGAAGGCTATTGGACAGTCACTATCTGTAGATGGGAGATAGTCTCGGCCCAAGATGCCCAATCAGAGTCAGGAGTATCATCTTCGGCCATAAGACCTCAATGCAGAAATTTACCCTAGATAAGAAGTGAACTTCCTCACTGAAGGAAAAGAGTGCTCTTCAAAATTAAGATTTGCCAATGCCTCCTCTCCCCTACCACCACCTGTAAACTCCCACCAAGGCACCTCCGGCCCCCAGGATCTGACACACAGAGTAAATGCTTCCCCTGGGAATCACACTTCCCACCAAATGAAACTGGCTTTCTCAGAGCTGTGGTCAATATTTTATTGACATCCAGTTGGTCTCTTAATTTCTAACTCAGTTGATGTGATGATTTTCTTGTGATCATTAACACAGTTTTATTGTTTAAAAAAGGAATTAGCAAAAAAAAAAAAAAAAAAAAAAAAAAAAAAAAAAAAAAAAAAAAAGGTGCCGATGCAGTTGAACTTCGAAGCTGCAGAGTCTTTTCTCAGGTAATTCCTATGTTGCCAAAAGGGGACTGTAATTCTGCAGTCACAGGCAAATTGAACTTCCAACTATGACCTGCTTCCAGATGGATTTATACAAGAAGGAACAAAGGGAGAAAAGGAAGGAGTGAGGGAGGGAAGGAGGGAGGGAAGGAAGGAAGGGTCAAAGCCAAAATGTCATTTGTAATGCGTGAATAACAGGTGACTTGACTCAAAAAAAATATCAGAAAGGGTCACAAGGTTCAGCTCTCTATTCTTATCACCACAAAACAAATTCCATCTAGCTGCATGAAGAGGTTCTTAGGAGAAAGAAAAGCCCCCTTTATCCAGAGAAGCTCTCGTTGGATCCTAGTATCTCCCACTGTCGGAGGCAGCATCTTCTGAATGTAGAAGCTATTAAATGCAATGCTAACGTGTAGTATAAGTGTAGGTGACCCCAGGATATCACCAGAAGCAAGCTGCAAAATAAGGGGAAGGGGCTATGACGACACCCAGTGCCTGACCCAGGGTCTAGCCAGGTACATATGTGGGGTGGGCCAATTTTTTTGTTGTTTATTTACTTATTTTTATTTGTATAAATTTATGGGGTACAACTGCAATTTTGATACATGCATAGATTGCATAATGGTTAAGTCAGGGCTTCTGGAGTATCTGTCACCTGAATAATGTACATTGCACCCATTAACTAATTTCTTATCCTCCATTGCGTCCCGCCCTTTCACCTTTCTGAGTCTCCATTGTCTATCATTCCACTCTCTATGCCCATGTGTATACATATTTTAGCACCCAGTTAAGAGTGAGAACCTGCAGTATTTGTCTTCCTGTGTCTGGCTTGTTTCACTTAAGATAATAATCTTGCGTTCTATTCATGTCGTCACAAAAGATATGATTTTATTCTTTTTTATGGTTGAATAGTATTCCATTGTGTATATATACTACATTTTCTTTATTGAGTCATCCAGTGATTCACACTTAGGTTAATTCTATATCTTTGCTATTGTAAATAGTGCTGTGATAAACATACAAGTACTGTTTTTGATATATTGACTTCTTTTCCTTTGGGTAGATATCCAATAGAGGGTTTGCTGGATAAAATGGTAGTTCTATTTTTAGTTCTTTTTTAGATTTTTTTTTTTTTTTTTTTTTTTTGAGATGGAGTCTCATTCTCTTGCCCAGGCTGGAATGCAGTGGTGCGATCTTGGCCCACTGCAACCTCTCCCTCCCCAGGTTCAAGTAATTCTCCTGCCTCAGTCTCCTGAGTAGCTGGGATTACAGGCCTGCGTCACCACACCTGGCTAATTTTTGTATTTTTAGTAGAGATGGGGGTTTCACCATGTTGGCCAGGCTGGGTCTGGAACTCTTGACCTCAGGTGATCCACCCGCCTTGGCCTCCCAAAGTGCTGGGATTACAGGCATGAGTCACCGGCCATTATTTTTAGTTCTTTGAGAAATCTCCATACTGCTTTCCATAGAGATTGTACCAGTTTACGTTCCCACTAACAGTGTATAAGCATTTCCTTTTCTCCACATCCTCTCCAACATCTGTTATTTTGTGTCTTTTAATAGCCATTCTGACTGGGGTAAGATGATATCTTATTGTGGTTTTAATTTCCATTTATCTGATGAATAGTGATTTGAGCGTTTTAAAAAATACACCTCTTGGCCATTTGTATGTCTTTTAAAAAATGTCTATTCATGTCATTTGCCCAAGTTTTAATGGGTTTTTTGGTTGTTGTTGGGTTGTTTGAGTTCCTTGTAGATTATGAATATATTTCCCTGTTGGATAAATAGTTTGCAAATATTTTTCCATTCTACAAATTGTCTGTCTCTCCACTGATTCTTTTTATGTGCAGAACTGTATTAGCTTAATTAAATCTCATTTGCCTATTTTTTTGTTGCCTGTGCTTTTGAGGTCTTAGTCATAAATTATTTGCATTGGCCAATGTTTGGAAGAGTTTTCCCTAGATTTTCCTCTAGTAATTTTATAGTTTTGGGTCTTACATTTCATCCTGAGTTGATTGTTATGAATAGTGAGAAATAGGGGTCTAGTTTCATTCTTACGCATATGGCAATCCAATTTTCACAGCACCATTTATTGAAAACAGTGTCATTTCTCACAGGGAGGGGAACATCACACACTGGAGCCTGTAGAGGGGTGGGGGACTAGGGTAGGGATAGCATTAGGAGAATTACCTAATGTAGATGATGGGTTGATGGGTGCAGCAAACCACCATGGCACATGTATACATATGTAACAAACCTGCATGTTCTGCACACATACCCCAGAACTTACAGTATAAGAAAAAAAAGAAAACAGCGTCATTTGTCCAATGTATATTCTTTTCAGCTTTGTCAAAGATTGGTTGGCTGTAAATATGTGGTTTTATTTTTGGGTTCTCTGTTCTGTTCCATTGTTCTGTGTGTTTTATACCAGTACCATGCTGTTTTGGCTACTATAGCCTTGTCATGTAATTTGAAGTCAGGCAATGTGACTCTAGCTTTGTTCTTTTTGCTTAGGATTGATTTGGCTGTCAGATATTTTTGGGAGTCCATTTGAATTGTAGGATTGCTTTTCTAATTATGTGAAAATGGTGTTGGTATTTTGATAGGGGTTGCATTGAATTCATATATTGCTTTGGTCAGTATGCTCATCTTAACAATATTAGTTCTTTTAATCCACAAGCATTGGATATTTTCCCATTTGTTTATGTCATTTAAAATTTCTTTCGTCAGTGTTTTGTAGTTCTCCTTGTAGAGATTTTTCACCTCCCTGGTTAAATTTATTCCTAGATATTTTATTTTTTGCAGCTATTATAAAGGGAATTGCTTTCTTGATTTCCCTTTTAGCTAGATCATTATTGAGGCATTAATGGATCATTATTGGATCATTATTATTTAGTAAAGTTGCAGGATACAAAATCAACATACAAAAATAAGTAGCGGCCGGGCGCGGTGGCTCAAGCCTGTAATCCCAGCACTT
>NW_016805783.1:3934805-3948252 GCF_001698545.2 Rhinopithecus bieti
AAAAATAACTAGCATTTCTGATTTTTGTATGTTGATTTTGTAACCTGCAACTTCACTAAATTCATATATCAAATCTAAGAGTTTTTTGGTGGATTCTTTAGGTTTTTCTAGATGTAAGATTGTATTGTTAGCAAACAGAGTAATATAACTTCTTTTTCAATTTGCATGCCCTTTCTTTCTTTCTCTTGCCTGATTGCTCTGGCTAGGACTTCCAGCACTATGTCGAATGTACTGGAAGTCCTAGCCAGAGCAGTGGTGAAAGTGGGTATACTTATCTTGTTCCAGATCTTAGAGGAGAAAGGCTTTCAACTTCTCCCCATTCAGTATGATGTTGACTGTGGATTTTCATGTATAGCTTTTATTATTTTGAAGTATGTTCCTTTTGTGCCTAGTTTTTTGGGGGTTTTTATCATGAAGGAATGCTAAATTCGATCACATGATTTTCTGTGTCTATTGAGATGACTATATGGCTTTTGTTCTTCATTCTGTTTATGTGATGAATCCCATTTATTGATTTGCATATGTCAAACCATCCTTATATCCCTGGTATAAAGCCCATTTGATCATAGTGTATTACCTTTTTAATGTCCTGTTGGATTTTGTTTGCTTGTATTTTGATGATGATTTTTGTGTCTATGTTCATTAGGGATATTGGCATGTCTTTCTTTTTTTGGTGTGCCCTTGTCTTGTTTTGCTGATACTGGTCTCATAGAACGAGTTAGGGAGAATTTCATTCTCCTCAATGTTTTAGAACAGTTTTAGGAGGATTGGTATTAGTTCTTCTGTGTATGTTTGGTAGAATTCAGCTGTGACTTCATCGGGTCCTGGGCTTTTTATTGTTGTTGGTAGATTTTTTATTAGTGATTCAATCTCAGCTTGTTATTTGTCTGTTCAGGTTTTCTATTTCTTCCTGGTTTAGTCTTGGGAGGCTGTATGTTTCCAGGAATTTATCCATTTCCTCTAGGTTTCATGTTTGTGAGTGTACAATGCTTCATGATAGTCTCTGATGATCTTTTGTATTTCTGTGGTATCAGTTGTAGTGTCTCCTTTGTCATTTCTGATTTTGTTTATTTGGGTTTTCTCTCTTCTAGCTAGCAGTTTATGAGTTTTGTTTATCTTTTAGAAGAACCAGGTTTTTGTTTCATTAATCCTTTGTATTGTTTTTTGGTCCTGTTTCATTTAGTTCTGCTCTGATCTTTGTTATTTCTTTTTTTTCCTGCTAATTTTGGGTTTGGTTTGTTCTTCCTTTTTTAGTTATTTGAGGTGGGTTGCTAGATTGTTAATTTGTGATCTTTCTACTTTTCTGATGTAGGCACGTAATGCTATAAACTTTCCTCTTAGCACTGCTTTTGCTGTATTGGGGGCGGGTCAATTGAAAAGTCTGTGCTTTGTCCTATTATAGAACTACATTCTGGCAGTGCATGATTTTAAAATTTTTATTTATTAATTAAATTAGTAATTCATTCTCATAATATAAAATATAAAAGGTTTAAGTGCAACAAAATGAAAAAATAGATCTCCTTTCCATCTCTGTCTCCCAGCAACCCTGTTTCAATATAGCTTTGATATATATTCTTAAGGTAGAAACATAACATACTATGTAAATTGTTCTGCACTTTATTTTTAATTTTTTCTTAACAAGATATTTAGGAACTTACTCCATATTGGTGTATAAAGATCTACTTCGTTTTTTAGTAGCTGTGTTCCATTGCACACATTTGTACTACTTTGTTTAACCCATCTGCTCTTGGTAGACATTTAAATGGTTTTAATATTCTATACCATGCTGTAATGAAGGCTCATATATCTGTCATTTTATACATGCATGGGAGTATCTCTAAGGCATAGTCCTAGAAGTGGTTCATGAAGGCCAAAAGGCACATACATTTGTAATAGAGATCAGCGTGAGCACATTGGTCTCCATGGAGTTTTTACTCCCACCATCAAGCTATATAAGAGTTCCTGTTTCCTACGCCTTCCCTAACAGAATGTTATCAAACTTTTTCATATTTTCAAATTTAATAGGTAAAAATGATGCCCTAGCGTTCCTTCAACCTGCATTCTCTTAGTAGGTGTAAAGTTGGGCATCTGTTTATATGTTTGAACCACTTCCACTTTCTTGACCTTAAGCTATCAGTTCATATCTTTTGTCTACTTTTTCATTTGTTCTTTTATTAAATTATAGAAGCTCTTCATATATTAAGAAAATCAATGTTTAGTCACTTAAATGAGTTGTAGATTTTTTTCTTATTTGTTATCTGTCTTTCAATTTTAATTATGGAGGATTTTTGCCTTGCAGAAATATTATACTTTCATTTGTTTAAATATATCAACAATATCTTTTCTGCTTCTGCATTTTGTATAATACTTTAAAAATATTTAAACTTAGACAATGAAATCATAAATGTACTTGAAAAGCTATGGAAGAATTTTAAAACTGCTTTTGGCCTCAGGTACCTTAGATTTAAAGCATATACATTTGGCCTCTTAGGCTTGGTGCACACCACGCATCTCCTTGCAGATACTAAATGGGTTGCCGATTCTTTGGTTGAGACACTGTAGTTCTCAGTCCCTGGAAATTCCGGAAGCAACAGCCTATAAGAAGCTAATGAAGGCATTAGTGCTTGATATGTTACTGCTGATCTGGGACTAGTTAAAACTATAGCAGTGTGTTACACCTTCAGTAAAAGGAATGGTGACAAATTGCTGCTATGAGTTTCTCAGAGCCATCTGGAAGAAATTGGAGGTTGACTTGAGGGAGGAAAAATCTTTAGGAGAAAATATGCTGCCTCTGGTGGGAAAAAAAAAAAAAAAAAAAAAAAAAAACTCACTATAGATAAAAATTCCTGCATCATCTTTGCATGTAATTGAAGTGAAAACACTTTTAGCCTGAGTTATTCAGCTAACTGCTTCAATTTTCTACCTGGCATGTCAGTTAAGACATGAAGAATATGAACTGATAGCTATAATGTGAATAAATGCTTAGTTCTAGAGATGATTGAAATAATGGAAGTGCAGGGGACCATGAAGATAAAGTCCTTTTCTTTTTTGATTATTTATTTAGCAAGTATTTGGGGTCTACTGTATGTACAGTTTTGTACTGAAAAGTGGTCACAATTCTGTCCTTGAGAAGTGGCAGTATAACTAGGTCTTCTGAAATATGAATATGTTGGTAAGCCTGTCCAGCATGAAGCCAGATGGTGGCTTTCTGTTCCTTGATAATCCTACGTACAAAAGGTGAAGTCTAATTTCCCTTCATGTGAGTGTGAACATAAGCTGTACTTGGTGACTCACTTCTAACTAACAGAATGTGGTGGGAGTGATGTCCTAATCTAGGTCATAAAAGGATACAGTTGAGAAATGGAACTAAGTTTTGTTGGAATAATAGTTCTGGATCTCTAACTCAAATCACATTCTAGCTCAACAGATAAATCTTTTAATCTAGTTGAATTTGATGTAACCCAGTTGAGCCATGCTAAACTATAAAGCTTGGTCAGTCCAGGTCTGGGGAATGGTGAGAGTGACAACTTAGATTAGACTTGGTGAAGGTTCTTTAGCTAGCTAGCAGTGCAAAGACACACATAAGATGAAAGCTACATGCTGGTATTGGCGGATACTGGCTTCTCATTATCTCCTTTGTCCCTCGTGAAAATGTTCTGTCCAAAGTTCAGAGGTCTCAGCCATGTGCAGTGAAGCACGAATGGATCTGGTCGGAGGAGCTTGTGAATTTATAATTCTTTGCTGCACTACAGTTAAATAACTAAATTCTAGAATGTATCTTAGCTTGGGTTCGCCAGAAAGCAGAGCCTGAGGTAAAGATTATGTGCTCTTATGCTATCAAGGAGTGCCATTCCCCAGAGCACATGTGAGGAACAAGAGGTGTGAGACAGGGAATGACAGAGATAGAGACCCATTTGAGGTATCCAGTGTGATCATTGCTTGATTTCAGTGGAACCATGTTTTGGGAGGTCAGAGAAAGGACTGCCTCTTCTGATCATCCACTGAGGGAGGATTATGAAAAAATCATCTGCTGTCTCCATTTCCCTGGATCCAAGATTTTCATCATGGGACATTAATTCCCCGATGACTTCCAGGTTGCATGTATATGGGTGCCACTGAGACCCACGATGTCTCATGCCTCTGTGTCAACAGTGCAACCATAAGGCAGGAAGTGAGAATGGGAGGCAGAGGCATGAGATGAAATCCTGATGGATTGTGACTGCTGGTCACAATGTCTTCAGCAAATGTCTGTTGATACTCTTTTTCAATGCTTTCTACCTGCCTGGTCTCATACATATACCGCTTTCCTTATTGGCTTTTTAACTCTAAACTATTTTTGTGTCACAGTTATGGCTATTACAGTTGACCTAGTATTTATAGTTATTAAAATCAAAATTAGTTACAATTAAATTCATAGCACACCACCCTAGGATTTTTTTCTCACTGGGTGTGAATTTTTAAAAAAAAGAAGCCCAGGGTAGATCAAAGAAATAACTTGCTGATTCAGAGGCTTGCAAACGCTGGTACTGGGCTGGGGAACGTTATAGATCACACTTCCTATAAATATCCACACTGGTTAGAAATAGACTGTTCCCTACACAGTACGGTATGAGAGTCACTGCAAGTTCTCTATATTTAAAAAAATAAAAGTCAATGGATTAGCTGACCATATGTCCCAGACCCACAATCTGGTCATAGTGCATGGAGAACAGGCTACTAGCTGCTAGTTTGAAGTTACTGGTGACAAGTGAGGCCTGGGAGGATCTGAAGGGTGCTGTAGGAGCTGTCCTTGCACACAGTGCTTATGACTTACCAACTTCTCCATGGTATTCCTGGGTGGTGCGCCCACTGAGGTTTTGGGATAGTGGATCGAGCCATAGACTCCCACACTGGATATCTTAAGAGAGTGCTTTGTAAACTACCTGTGTCAGAATCACCTAAAGAGAGGAAACGCTCCTTAAAATGTAGATTTCTGGGTCCTACCTCAGATCTATTGATTCAAAAGTCTCTGGGGATAGGAAGTAAGTTAGGCATACTTAACAAGTAGCCAGGTGATTCTTAAGCTAACTAAACCTTAAGAACCACTAAGTAAACATAGGTTATCAGACTCTATTAGAGTTAGCTTTATTAAATCTTGCTCAACATGTTCAAAAACAGTAATGTATCAGAGTAGACTCAGAGGTAATTTCCATATAAAGTAATTTATCCTAGCAGGCCCCGTTTATTTTAAGAATCCTGACAGGCTATTACCATTTCAATCCGCTAACTGTATTTTATTTAAAATGCCAAGTACTGAAACTACTTTGAATACTTGAGTACATTTCACAACAACTACAACTGTACCTCTTATAAAAACATACTTCTGTGGTCACCCATTATTTAATGAATGTTCCCGTAGCCATGGAATTAATTTCACAGAGCCAGCTGTCTGAGGTCCCTGGGCTTCATTACCTGGACACTGCCCAGAGAGCTGATAAAAAGCTGTTCATGAAGAAAACTGTGGTTGTACTGCTTTGTGGATTTAAACTTAAAGCACAAAGAGACCATAAGTTAAGTCCCCAGTGTACTAAATTTATAAGGACATATGGTCAGCTAATCCATTGATTTTTTTTTTTTTTAAGTTAGAGAACTTGCAGTGACTCTCACTCCATACTGTGTAGGGAACAGTGTATTTCTAAGCAGTTTGGATATGTACAGGAAGGGTGAACTATAACGTTCCCCAGCCCAGTACCAGCGTTTGCAAGCCTCTGAATCAGCAAGTTATTTCTTTGATCTACCCTGGGCTTCTTTTTTTTGAAATTCACACCCAGTGAGAAAAAAATCCTAGGGTGGTGTGCTATGAATTTAACTGTAACTAATTTTGATTTTAATAACTGTAAATACTAGGTCAACTGTAATAGCCATAACTATGACACAAAAATAGTTTAGAGTTAAAAAGCCAATAAGGAAAGCGGTATATGTATGAGACCAGGCAGGTAGAAAGCATTGAAAAAGAATATCAACAGATATTTGCTGAGGAACATTGCTCCATGAAAGAAGCTACACCAGGCCCTGTGCAGTGGCTCATGCTTGTAATCTCAGCACTTTGGGAGCCTGAAGTGGGTGGATCACTTGAGCCATGGGTTTGAGACCAGCCTGGACAATATAGCGAGACCTTGTTTCTACAAAATATACAAAATATTCTACAGAAATATACAAAAAATTAGCTGGGCGTGGTGGTGCACACATGTAGTCCCAGGTACTCGGGAGGCTGAGGTGGGAGGATCACCTGGGCCTGGGAGGTTGAGGTGGTAGTGAGCCATTACTGCGCACTGCACTTCAGCCTGGGTGAGAGTTAGACCCTGTTTCAAAAAGCTACATTAGGGCTGGCAGGGTGGCTTATGCCTGTAATCCCAGTGCTTTGGGAGCCAGGCAGGAGACTCACTTGAGCCTGGGAGTTTGAGACTAGCCTGGGCAATATGGCAAGACCATGTCTCTACAAAAAATTTTAAAAATTAGCTGGGCGTGGTGGTGTGCACCTGTGTTCCCAGATAATCAGGAGGCTGACGTGGGAGGATTGTTTGAGCCCAGGAAGTCAAGGCTGCAGTGAACCATGACTGCACCATCACACTCCAGCCTAAGTGACAGAACAAGACCCTGTCTGGCGGAAAAAAAAAAAAAAAGCTACACCAGAGCTGACCTAAGACAGTGGCATGATTGGCTGCTAAGAAGACATCCTGGAATCAAAGGATACCAAAGCATAATAGGTCCAGTCCTTCCAATAAGACCCAGGTAAGATTGTCTGGTCTTGTCCCATTTCCCCATTGACCAACAAAAGAAGTGCTAATCTAGTGTAGAAACATTAGACTCAGGAAAGAACTTTTCCAAGGCAGTCCAAAAAGTCCATTGAACGCGACTGGTCAACTCTAAAATTTGTATATCGACGTGTAGTTATTACAAATTAGGTGATTATGCGTGCGTGTGTGTGCTGATGAAATTTTGTGATTACAAAACTTTTAAAAGTGGAAATTTTTGCCTCTGCCGTGTATTTGTCTTAGGTTTCTAATTTTAGAGGTCTTGCATTATGGAACTTTCTAAGCTGCTGTATGAGACCTCGTTCCTGTGCCTCCCTAGATTCTCATTGGTCGCCCTGTCCCCCAGGTCCTGAGCAGCCCGCTCAATGGAAAGCCCCTCATCTTCTACCTCTGAGTCTCAGTCCTCCCCCGCCTGCTTGGTGATGGTTGGGCTCTCCATGGTGTCCGTGGCGCATGTCTTGGCAGGAGCTGCGTCAACGTTGCACTCAGCCGTCGCCTAAGGACCAGGACAGTCTTGGCCCTTTGCTCCACTTCTGCACTACAGGCTGTGGGACCTGGGTTCCCTGGTGGTCGCCCTACTGGATGAAGACTTTGAAAGTGTGGGGGGAACTAATGAAGACAGGAGATGTGCTCAGAGGTTCCATTCATCTCCCTTTCTTCCCCTGATGGACTCTTCTGAGAGGAAGTGGTTTTCCATGATCTGTCTGGAAGATGGGCCACATGGCCAAGCAACTGGCCATGTTGTCTTGTAAGCTGTGGCTAGATAAGTAGATAAATGAGGTGGACCTTATATTTGCTAGCTCAATCTCCTTTCCTCCGCACTCTTGCTGTCCTGGGATTGTTCTTTTTTAAAAAGCCTTAGTATATAGGTAACTGCCACAGGTTTTGTTTTCTAGGAAACACAGGTAGAGGAGTGGGTCTAGAAAGCAGACCCTCAAGACTGGATTTTGGATTGAGTTGTCTATCTGTCTGAAAGCATTAGGAACTTCATTGCTTGTGAAAAATGAAATGTTAACAATTTTGGCATGCAACAGCATCCTGAATTAGCGTTCTATTGCTGTTGTGACAAATTACCATCATCGTAGTGGCTTAAAACAACACAAAGCATTAATAAAGTTTTAAAAATTAAATTAAAAAAAATTTTTTTTGAGATGGAGTCTCACACTGTTGCCCAGGCTGGAGTGCAGTGGTGGGATCTTGGCTCACTGCAGCCTCTGCCTCCTGGGTTCAAGCAATTCTCTTGCCTCAGCCTCCCAAGTAGCTGGGACTACAGGCACCTGCCACCATGCCTGCCTAATTTTTATATTTTTAGTACAGAAAGAATTTTCACCATGTTAGCCAAGCTGGTCTTGAACCACTGACGTCAAGTGATGCCCCCGCCTCAGCCTCCTAAAGTGCTGGGATTACAGATGTGAGCCTGGCCTAATTTATTATCTTAAAATTTGTAGGGTGGAAGTCTAATAGAGGTTTCACTGGGCTAAAATCAAGGTGTCAGTAAGGCTTTGTTCTTTTCCAGAGGCTCCAAAGGAGAAGCTGGCTTCTTGTCTTCTCTAGCTTCTAGAGATCACCTGCATTTTCTCTGCTTGTGGCCCCTTTTTCTGTCTTCAAAGGCCAGCAATGCAGTAGCATCTCCCTGACCCTTATTCTATGGCCACTTCTTACCCAGTTAGGAAATATCTCTGTCTTTAAGGACTCGAATGATTAGATTGAGCCCATTTGATAGTCCTGGATAATCTCCCCATGTCAAACTACCTAACCTCAATTACATCTGCTAAGTCCCTTTTGTCTATATGTAAAGTGGCATATTCACAGCTTCTGGAAAGTAGATATCTTTGTGGGGAGCATTCTTCTGCTGATTACTCATAAAAATTACTGAAGTTTTCACTTGTGGTTTATTGAGAAATGTAGTTATAAGACAAGCCATTGGTAGATGTGTGACTGATGCATCTGGTTGTTATGGGAGGAAAAAAATTTATAAGGATTGTGGCATGAGGTATCTTCTTTTGATGGAATTAGTAGCTTTATAAAAAGAGAATCACAGACACATTTAAGCCATGCTCTGTCAGCCAGAGTGTTCCCAAGGCAGCTTTAAAGACTCATTTCTCATAGCGACCATGAAGCCTGAGCTGAAAATCCAGCTCTGGATTTAATTTTAAGGGTGGTAGAAATGCAAGACATATTATGTGCACCATCTCAACAAGGTTCCTCTGTCAAACTTACCACCCTGAGAGGAAAAGATAGGGACTTTGAGACACGAGAGGGTAACTGTAAGGGTCCCAGTTCCTCTGGATCCTCCTCGTTGGCAGAAACAGCTCCATCACCCTTTCCACAGAAAAACATGCCCCCTTGCTTCCCATTGTTTGGAAAGTTTGAGAAGCCTCAGGTGAGGGCGAGGCAGTTGACTTGCTGGTTCTCCTCAAGCTCAAGTCCACCACCCTCATTGCCTTCAGGCCAATAACCAGATTCAGGTCTCAGCTCAGCCTGAATGGAGAAATAGAGCCCTGCTTTTAGGGTGAAGTGGTCCCTATAAAGGAGTTGGAGAATCTGGGTAAGAAGCGCCTGGAGGAAATAAGGCAGCACATCGTGGGTGGATCTTGAAAATATTAGTCCTGAGAGGGAGGCATATAGGCTGGATAGCGGAGAATTCTGTGACGGGGGCACCCATAACTTAGGATTCAGTGTTCCAATCAGACACTGGGTGCTTATCTTAACAGCTTGCTAGAAGGATCCCTTGAAACCTAAATTGGGCAACACCTTTCAATGAATAAGATGGAGATGCCATACTTTCTTTGCCTTAGGAAGTGGTCAGAAGGCTCAAGGAGCTTTTGGGGTTTTGAGGATGGATGGACTGTGGATGACTTGAAGCCACCATGTGACTATGCCCTACATCCAATTTTACATCTCTGCTAATTTAAAGTTAAGGTTGTTTCTGGATTTATGAATTTGAGCCACTGGGCAAAGCAGAGCTTCATTCGATTACGGATTCATTTATTTAATAAATATTCACTGAAACCAATTATATGTCCACTAATATGCAAAGGTGCCTATGACATAAAGAAAATCCCTTGCCTTGAGGAGTTTCTAATCTAGTATGGAAGGCAGGAGAGAAAAGTCATTTACTCTTAAGGCCACTCCACTGAAAATCCTTCAGTTATATGCTGTGGCACATGAATTTCAGAGCAGTTGTCCTGTAACTGCTGCTTTTCTAACACGGTAAAATGACACGATCTTATGCTAGGTATAGAAATAAGTGCAGACACTTGAATAGGCTTATAAAACATTTCATCTGAAGACTTCAATTTGAAAAAAGACTTTAGAGGAAAATATATAGATTCAGACAGTTGTTTTAAAATATGTTTGTATTATTTCTTTATCCTTTGAGATTGTCATTTGGAGGCTGTACAATTAGTTTTCAAGAATTACTGAAAATGCAGACACTATTTTGGTGAATTTTTATTTTAAATAGATGTGGGTTTAGAGGGATATGCTTCAGACAAAAATCTCATTAATTCTTCTTGCTTTCCATTTTGAAATGAACCAAAAGGTTTATGAATGAGGGGCAGAGGAAGAAAGATGAATTTCTGTCTTATTTCAATTCATCTGCCACTCAGACATTATAGTTTCTTTAAAGCAAGGAAAACCACTTAGTTTTGATAATTTAAGTTCCTCATATAATTAATAGATAGTTTTCTGGTCTATCAACTTCATCATTTTTTCAATTTTTTCATGTCTTATAGTGTGAAGTAAGCATCCCAGTAATAGTTAAATAAGATGATATATCAGTAAAACATGCATTTATTTTGACAATTTTTATTGCAATTAAAAGTTTGGAATGTTATTATAAAGATGAATATCAATAAAATTGTTTTGGGAACAATTCATGGAAAATATGGTAGGTAGAGAGTGACCAATAAATATTTGAATGACATTGCAGAGGGAGTGAGTTTATAATGTGTAAAATCAGCCATTTCCTTTACTAACAATTTCATTCTGCTTCTTTGCATGAGAATGTTTGTTGAGCGATTATACATAATAAAGTAGAGAATGCTGCATTAGGAGTGCTGAATTCTGACATCTATTCTAGATGTGTTTTGGTAAACAGTATTATGAAAATACCATTTTTTCCTCTTGTAAAAGAAATATGTTGTTTATTCGTATATATGTGTGTGTGTGTGTATATATATATTTAAAAAAATACAAGGAAGTTTGCTCATATGACTACCACCAAGAAATAATAACTGTTCATAGTTTGGTATCTATTATTCTAGTCTTTATGTATGTAACCATTTTATTAAGTAGACTTAAATCAGCAAAAGGTATTATTTTTCCCTCAATGCCTTAAGATATGTTCTGTTATTTCTTCATTCCCTGTCTCTTGACAATATTTTTGGCATTCTTCATAGTGTTTCCGTTTTTCCTCTCTTTCACACACTTTATTGACTATGGTGGGAGTATTTACACCATGGAAATTAGCAAATGCTGCAAATCCACATCTTGTCCTGAGTCCATGTTTACTGCTCCAGGTAATCGAGTACTAAGCCATTCAGTACATGACATTCCCTTAGTTCAAGGGATTGCTTTAGAGGTTGCCTAATCAATGTGATGCTTTGAAAAATTTTTGGGGAGTTGTGGGACGCAGGAAATCTCTTTCTTTTTGGATGACAAAGAATATGGATTTACAGCCTGAACTTGCTGCTGCCATTGTGTTACAAAGAAAAACTATCCTGAAGAAACAACTCGCACAGAAATAAAGTCAGGAGCAACATAATACTGAATAGGGAAAAGTTGAAAGCATTGCCCCTTAGAACTGGAACAAGACAAGGATGCCAACTTTCACCACTTTTACCCAGCATAGTACTGGAAGTCCTAGCCAGAGCAATCAGACAAGAGAAAGAAGTATAGGGCACCCAAATCAGTAAAGAGAAAGTCAAACTGTCACTGTTCACTGATGATATGATCATATACCTAGAAAACCCTGAAGAGTCATCCATAAAGCTCGAAGAACTGATAAATGAATTAAATAATGTTTCAGGACACAAAATTCATGTACACAAACCAGTAGCATGGCTATACACCAACAATAACCAAACTGAGAATTAAATAAATAACTCAATTCCTTTTACAGCAGCTGCAAACAAAAACAAAAACAAAACCCGAAAACCTAGGAATATCCTTAACCAAGGAGGTAAAATATTTCTATAAGGAAAACTACAAAACACTGCTGAAGGAAATCATAGATGACACAAATAAATGGAAACACATCCCATGCTCATGGATGGGTAGAATCAATATTGTGAAAATGACCATACTGCCAAAATCAATCTACAGATTCAGTGTACTTCCCATCAAAATAGTATTATCACTTTTCACAGAACTAGAAAAAAAAATTCTAAAATTCATACAGAACCAAAAAGGAGCCCACATAGTCAAAGCAAGACAAAGCAAAAAGAACAAATTTGGAGGCATCACATTACCTGATTTTAAGTTATAATACAAGGCTACAGTTACCAAAACAGATGGGACTGGTGTGAAAATAGGCACATAGACCAATGGAACAGAATAGAGAACCCAACAATAAATCCAAATACTTACAGCTAACTGATCTTCGACAAAGAAACAAAAACATAAATTGGGGGCCGGGTGCTGTGGCTCATGCCTGTAATCCCAGCACTTTGGGAGGCCAAGGATAGCGGATCACCTAAGGTCAGGAGTTTGAGACAAGCCTGGCCTACCTGGTGAAACCTCATCTCTACTAAAAATACAAAAATTAGCTGGGCATTGTGGTGGGTGTCTGTAATCCCAGCTACTTGGGAGGCTGAGGCAGGAGAATTGCTTGAACCCGGGAGGCTGAGGATGCAATGAGCCCAGATTGCGCCTTGGCACTCCAGCCTGGGTGACAAGAGTGAAACTCCGTCTCAAACCCAACACAACAGAGGACAACAAAACATAAACTAGGGAAAGGTCACCCTATTCAACAAATGGTGCTGGAATAATTGGCAAGCCACATGTAGACAAATAAAACTGGATCCTCATCTCTCACCTTATACAAACATTGATTCAAGATGGAACAAAGACTTAAATCTAAGACCTGAAGCCATAAAAATTCTAGAAGAAAACATCAGAAATACTCTCCCAGACATGAGCTTATGCAAAGACTTTATGACCAAGAACCCAAAACAAATGCAACAAAACAAAATAAACAAATAGGACCTAATTAAACTAAAAAGCTTCTGCACAGCAAAAGAAATAATCAGCAGAGTAAAAAGACAACCCACAGAGTGGGAGAAAATATTTGTGAACTATGCATTTAACAAAGGACTAATATACAGGAACTAAAACCAATCAGCAAGGAAAAAAGAAATAATCCCATTAAAAAGTGGGCAAAACAACAGACACACGAAAAAATGCTCATCATCACTGGCCATCAGAGAAATGCAAATCAAAACCACAATGAGATAACATCTCACACCAGTCAGAATGGCAATCATTAAAAAGTCAGGAAACAACAGGTGCTGGAGAGGATGTGGAGAAATAGGAACACTTTTACACTGTTGGTGGGATTGTAAACTAGTTCAACCATTATGGAAAACAGTATGGCGATTCCTCAAGGATCTAGAACTAGATGTACCATATGACCCAGCCATCCCACTATG
>NW_016805783.1:3950202-3990756 GCF_001698545.2 Rhinopithecus bieti
GGATGCAGCTGGAAACCATCATTCTTAGCAAACTATCACAAGAACAGAAAACCAAACACCGCATGTTCTCACTCATAGGTGGGAACTGAACAATGACATCACTTGGACTTGGGAAGGGGAACATCACACATCGGGGCCTATCATGGGGAGGGGGGAGGGGGAGGGATTGCATTGGGAGTTATACCTGATATAAATGATGAATTGATGGGTGCTGACGAGTTGATGGGTGCAGCACACCAACATGGCACAAGTATACATATGTAACAAACATGCACATTATGCACATGTACCCTAGAACTTAAAGTATAAAAAAAAATATACTGGAAAAACCCTTTTTATACAAATAGGAGATAAACATTTTTCACTAGATTTTTGCCTTTTGATTTTAAAACGTTTTATGCACTACAATAACTTCAATGTACCCATATATCCTAGAGATACCTTAGTAAAAATATAAATGAGTTAAACAACAAAAAAATAAAAATAAAAAAATAAATTATTTGGGCCCATAAATTATTTCAGTGTCTTAGCCAGCTCAGGTCCAGTTTCCTGTTCCTGAAATGTCTGAACTGAACTGTCCTGAACTCAATAGTATCCCATGTTTTGTGGCATTCCACAAATGAATTTTATAGATATGAATACACAATTTCAGAAAAAAACTCATAGATATTTGAGGAGTATGAATTATACATTATGCTTTTGCAGCAGCCTTTCAAGTGCAAACCTCAGGATGTGATGAACTCTCAAGAATATGTCCTATTGGTTTGGCTTAATTTTGAGGGGACGTGATTGAGCTGAAAGATAATGGAGACTTCCAAGGTGATGCAGAATTCCGTGTCATGTTAACATTCAGTATATTACTTCCAGAACTGTTATGAAACTTACGTTATGAAATTTATGTGCCTAAAGTTTAGGCAACTTTTGCTTCTACCTTTCTGAAAATATTTTCTTTTTCAGAAAGGTGTTGAAATAAAATTAAATACAAGTTGAGAAACACGTCAAGAGTTACTGTCCGTGAAATAAATCTGGAGTCAGATTGTAAACATATGCTTATTGAATAGATCTCAGTTTTTTCGAGACCAGTTTATTCCTGTTATTGCCACTAGTTTCATTGACTTGATCAATATTATGCACTCTACATGGATAAAGTTGATTAAACTTTTTTTGTGTGTGTTGCTTTTATATTCAGGCTTTAACCCATCCATTGCCATTTTTAGCATTAAAAAATTTATAGAGCTACGGATATTTGGTTTTCTTTCTTTTTTTTTTTTTGAGGCGGAGTCTCGATCTGTCACCCAAGCTGGAGTGCAGTGGCACGATCTCAGCTCCCTGAAAGCTCCGCCTCTCAGGTTCACACCATTCTCCTGCCTCAGTCTCCCGAGTAGCTGGGACTACAGGTGCCCACCACCAAACCCAGCTAATTTTTTTTTGTTTTTTTGTTTTTTTTAGTAGAGACGGGGTTTCACCGAGTTAGCCAGGATGGTCTCGATCTCCTGACTTCGTGATCTGCCTGCCTCGCTCTCCCTCCCAAAGTGCTGGGATTACAGGCATGAGCCACCGTACCCGGCAGGATATTTGGTTTTCTAATCAGGTAGCCTGCTATAGATTGAATTTTTGTATCTCCCCCAAATTCATGTGTTGAAGCCCTAATCCTCAGTATGATAGTGTTTGGAGGTGGGGCCTTTGATAGGTTATTAGGTCATGAAGGTGCAGACCTTCATGAATGGCATTAGTGCTCTCATAAGAAAGGATGTGAGAGAAATGATTTCTATCCTGGCCATGTGAGGCTACAGTGAGAAGATGGCTGTGGCTATCTACAAGCTGGAAAACGGGCCCTCACCATTCACCAAATCTGCTGGCACCTTTTTCTTAGACTTCCAAACCTCCATAAATGCGAGAAATAAGTGTTTGTTGTTTAAACCACTCCAGTCTATGGTATTTTTAGTATTAGCAGCTTGAACTAAGACATGCTCTATTGTTAAAAATTCTTGAACTTTTTAGTGTTAAAATATTTGTGTGTGTATGTGTGTTTGTGTATAGATCAGATATCCTTCCTTGTTGCTTTATTTATTGGTCCCTGTTAATTTAGCTCTGATTATGTCTAATCTAGGAAATATTGAAGATAATTATTTTATTGCCTACCCACCCTTATGAGTCTCTTTTTCCTAGCAAAAGATTCCCAAGTTTTGTTCCTTGCTATCCTTACCACATACCTTTGAGTCCTGTCCACTGTGTTGCGAAGTCCTTCTTAAAAGTAATGTCTCAGGAGTGGTAGCTCACGCCTGTAATTCCAGCATTTTGGGAGGCTGAGGCAGGCAGATCACTTGAGGCCAGGAGTTCGAGACCAGCCTGGCCAACATGGCAAAACCCCATGTCTACTAAAAACACAAAAATTAGCTGAGTGTGCTGGCACATGCCTATATTCCCAACTACTTGGGTGGCTGAGTCACAAGAATCGCTTATACCTGGGGTGAGGCTTGTTGTTGGGGAGGTTGGTTGCAGTGAGCTGAGATTGCGCCACTGCACTACAGTCTGGGTGACAGAGCAAGACTATGTCTCAAAAAAAAAAAAAAAAAAAGAAAAGAAAAAGGAAAAAAATAATAATGTGTTGATCATAAGAGGAGACTAAAAGAAGTGAGCATTGATATAATCAGCTCTAATAAACCTACTGGGCAGAGCTAATGAGAATTCTGTGACTGTGTGTATGTTTTCCTACTCAAGTAATTTGAAATATGTGAGAAGTTATCATAACTAAGTCTGTGGTTAATGGAATGGTTTTTAAGCAATATTCCTTAGAAAGGAAGAAAAAGTTGGGTTTTGCTATGTCACCTGTCTTCTTACACATTTTTTAAAAAAGATCCTTCGTTTTGTTCAAATTATTCATAGACTTTGCATCTGTTTTTGACGTGGACTTCCTAAATGCTACCATTTGTTGATCTGCAAACACCTGAATTACAAAAGGCTTTCTCAAATGAGGTCATTCATTGAGTCAGAATATTTATCTAAAAAAGGCCACATGGAAGGGCAGATGTTTGTCATTTGAATTTTGCCTTTTCTTAGGAAGTTGCTTTGGCTACATGTTAGGAGACCAGTTCCTGGGGAAAAAAAAATCTATGTGTGAATGTTCAGGCCTTTCCATAGGCAATGACAAAGGCCTTCCCTGGCAGTCTTCTGGGGAAATCTGCCCTCCCCACACAACGTTGGTGCACAGCCAGTGCACTGTGGTCTTTGAAGAGACCTGCAGTCAAGGAGTCCTGCTCACTGGTTGGTCATGCTCTTACACACAGTGACTTCCTAGCCAGGCACCTCCACTGGGAAAGGTGCCTTCTTATGCATAAACCTTGAAGATATTTTCCCCACTCTGACTGACTCAGTGTCCAGTACCTTTTCCACTTCCATCCCTCCCCTGTCCTCTGGGTCCCGGGTCCATAAAACTGCAAAAGCCTTTTGTTCCAGGATTCTTATTCAATGAGACACTGCCCCCCACCCCACCCCCAGGGATCCATCTGATCCTCAACAGGTGCACTGTTCCATGGGGAAATACAATAGGGGAGAGATGACAGCTTTGTCTGGTTTTAGCCTCTTGCTTTTATTATCGCAGTACATGGATAAAGGCTTCACTCTTGATTTCATTTTGGTGGATTGCTTTTAACTTGCTGTTCTGGCAATTCAGTTCTAGTCAGCTCAGCCTAAGACAGGTCCTGACAATGCAGTTCCCATCAATAAAAGCTTTTACCATAAAATGGACACACCAGGCAATAATAATGACAAAAGCCAACATTTACTGAGCTCTTACTGTATGCCAGAAACCATGATAAGCCCTTTAAATATGTGATTGCTGCATTGCTCAAAGTGTGGTCCAGGAACCAGTGCCGACTGACAATAGTTTGTTACCAATTTAAGACATGGTAAGTAGAAAAACTGAGAGTATGTATTTAGAAACTTGTATTTGTCACTGCTATGTAGCTGGTATTTTTTTTTTTTTTTTTTGTATTTGTATGAGTATTCGTCCACAATAGACTGAAAATTTTAGAAATATGTTCTTTCACCACGGATGAATGGAGAAGCACTATGCTCTCTCATTTAATCTTTAAAACGATCTTTTGAAGTACATCCCATTAGCACCCCTCATATACTGATGAGTAACCCAAGGCACAGACAGGCTGAGTAACTTGCTCAGGGTCATGCTGATAAGTAGTGTCAATGCTGTGGCAAGACAGCTAGCTCCAGCTGCTGGGCCTCCTTACTCCAGGGCTAGATGCACAGCTCTTTTTATCAGTGAATGTCTTGTGCTACCCAAATATGATCTAACAAGTGATCTATGGAGCCACATAGGTAGAATATCTGTCATTGTGTTTGCCCCAGCAAATCCAGGGTGCATAGCTGCCTTAGACAAGTACCTCTGTCACATAATTAAATGACACTCTCTACCTACATTGGCAAGGAGAAATTCTGAGTCTTTGCAGGAAGCCCGCCCCATTCTAAGGTATCTTCTTGTGCTGGGTTTAGGGTTTTCAGAAATTCAATTCTTGTTAGAATCAGTATTTACCCAAATCAATTTTCCCTGTCCTTAGTACCAATTTCCACACTTATAATTCCATTTACTTTCAGTTTTAGGATTCTGCGTCTGCATGGCCAGGGGTACGTGTTTCCTGCCGTCATCACAGGCATGGAAATAAAATTTTGCAAATCCAAATATTTCCCATAGACTGAGGTCTCAACTGCTTATACTGGCACACCTCGTTTTATTGTGCTTCACTTTATTGTGCTGTGCAGATAGTGTATTCTTACAAACTGAAGGTTTGTGGCAACCGTACATCCAGCAAATCTATTGGTGCCATTTTCCCAACAACACGGGCTCACTTCACGTTTCTGTGTTACATTTTTGTAATTCTCTCAGTATTTCAAACATTTTCATTATTATTATCTCCATTACAGTGATCTGTGATTTGTGAACTTTGAAGTTACTGTTGTAATTGTTTTAGGGTGCCATGAACCGTGCGCAGAGATGGCAAACTTAATAAATGCATGTGTGTTCTGACTGCCCCACTGACCAGCAGCTCCCCCATCTCTCTTCTTCTCCTTGGGCTTTCCTATTTCCTAAGGCAGAACAATATTAACATTAGGCCAATTAATAACCCTGCAATGGCTTCAAACTGTTCAAGTGAAGAGTCATGTGTTTCTTTAAATCAAAAGCCAGAAATGATTAAGCTTAGTGAGGAAGGCATGTTGAAAGCTGAGATAGGCTGAAAGTTAGGCCTCTTGAGCCAAACAGCCAAATTGTGAATGCAAAGGAAGAGTTCTTGAGGGAAACTAAAAGTCTACCCCAGCAAACACATGAATGATAAGAAAGTGAAATAGCCCGATGGCTGATATGACGAAAGTTTGAGTAGTCTAAATAGAAGATCAAATCAGCCATAGCATTCCCATAAACCAGAGTCCAATCCAGGTCAAGGCCCATAACATCAAAGAAAGAACCTCCACCAGCAAAAAGATTACAACTTGCTGAAGACGCAGATCATCATTAGTATTTTTCAGCAAAAGTGTTTTTCAGTTAAGATATGAACACTTTTCTAGACACAATGCTATTGCACACTTAATAGATTACAGTCTATTAAGCATAGTGTAAACATAACTTTTATGTGCACTGGACAACCAAAAAGTTTTTGTGACTTATTTTACTGCAATATCTGCTTTATTGTGGTGGTCTGGAACCAAACGTACAATATCTCCAAAGTATGCCTGTACTGAAGAGCCCAGTGCTAAGAGCACCCTGATGAGGTATGAATGCGTATATGCAAAGAGCTAATTTTCTGGGGTTAAATCCCTTATACGTTTTCTTATCTATGATTCCTTGAGTGAAAAGGTAGATTATGATCAAAAACCAAAACTTCATGAGAAATCCTTGTTATGGAGAGGATGGATGATTTTACAATGTATTTCTTTTGAGGAAGAGTAAGAAACAGGGGCAATTGGAGGTAAGAAGAACTAGTAGCAGTTACACGTGGTTGGTTCTGGGTAGCGGAATTTGATATTGGGCTGAGTGGAGTTGGAGATTGCTGCTTTTACTGTATACTCTTCTCTATTTGATTTTTTTTTTTTTTTTTTTTTACCATGTCCACATATTACTTTGAGCAATTAAAAACAAATCCCAGGTGGGGTTTTGTGTTACATCCGCCTAGCCTACCCCTGAATTTGGCTCGATGTAGTGGGCTGTTCCCTGCAAGGCTGAATTTCCCTTCTGCTGAAAGCATCTTGCTCCAAACCTGGCTTTCTTTTTTTCCTCTGCCTCAAGGACCTTCTTCAAAATTGTGGGAGCCCTCTTGGCCCATGCACAGGAGCAACCAGGAAGTGGAGAGGCACACAGACCCCTGGGGGATAATGTTTCAACAGAAGGTGGTTGGAATGAGGAGATACAACTTCAGGCTGATAATTAGGGGAAGAATTGGAACACTTCCCGAAGGTTCCCAGGAGAGTGGAGCTCCTGTTGCTTACAGAGATGACTGGATAACATACTCTAAAATGGACATTTTCCCTTTCTCTCTCATACTCGCCTGTTGCTGCTTTCTAGGCTCACCTCCCAAATAAACTACCTCCACTGAGTCCTCATCTCAGTCTCTGCTTTCAGTAGAAACCAAATCAAGACAGTTCCTTATTTGAAAACTAGTAACCCTGAGATAAGATTCACAGTCTAAGGTTTCTGGACCCTACTATCTGCAGTTGCATGGACCCTGGGAGCTGCTGCTGTGTGTGCATTGGGCTTAGATGCAGACAGAGAATTACTCCATTCTGAGCAATCAATGAACAGTTCCAGAAACGTACAATGGGGGCGCTTCATGGCTGGGGGAGGGAGCAAGAGATGCCATAAGGGAGACTGTAAGTAATTTTCTGGCCAGCCAAAGAAATGCCATAGAAGAAGAAGGAAGGCAGATAAAAAAGTTGGCATCATATAGAGAAAAGGAAATGCCGTCTCTCCCTTTCCTCCTGTCAAGACGGCTAAGAGGTGTGAGCAGCAGATTGCAAAATAATCCAGGGAGCCAAGGACACTGCCAACTTGCTGTAGATGTTGGAACTGTCTCTTGAGTTTTGGAGGCCAACCACTAGAGTTTGGGGAAGATGACCAAATAGAGACATTGCTTCCTTCTGCCATGTAGGTGGGGTGAAGGAGATCCACCAACTGAAATTTTGGCATGTCTGAAAATTCTGCTCCCAGGGTGCCTCCGAATTCCCAGTTTCCAGTTCTGCTCCTACCTGGCTGTGAGCGGCTGCCGGCTTCTGTGAGACACTGATCCACCCTTGTAATACTGCACCCACCACCTTTTCCTCAAGCTACCTTGGCCTGGTTCTTGTTATTTGCAACCAAAATTTGTGACTGTTATGGTTACCCTCCCCAGCAGACTGGAGTGTCCTTGGGATTCCGTTCCCCACTCTTGTACTTTTGTTTCTTTCTTTCTATATATGTGGCTTAGGGTTGCTGTTTTCCTTCCTCATTCAGATCATGGAGATTCCTCTCTTTCTGTTTTCCAGTTAATTATGTTTTCTTCTTTGTTCTCCACACCCTTGTATACATCTTAGTACTTCTAATAAACCTTCATGTGTGATGCCATCAGCTAAGTGGAACAGCAAAAATAACCCTCCAGCTTGTTAATGCTAAAAACCACCAATAGGAGGTGACCTGTGAGGTGTTTCCAACAATTTGTCTGCCTTAGAGGGGAGGGTAATTGCTATGCTGTTCCTAAGCTCTCCTTGACTCTTGGGTACCCACAGCCAACACAGCTTCTCACTTCTCCTAATCTACTCCCTGGCCTCCTTGTTGAATGAAGGTCTGATTGGAGACCTCCCTTGCTTAAGGCTAGTACTCTTGGCTCCTCTATCAAGATTTCACAGAAGCATGTCTGAAAAACAGGATCTCCAAAACCAACTTTCCTTCTTGAGCTAGATTTCAGGAGACATCAAGAGTTGAAACAAATTCTGCTTTTTTTTTTTTTTTTTATCACTTAAAAGACAAGTAACCTGCTCACATTTTTGAATCTTGTCCTCAATAACTGAACCTGAGGCAGCAACGTGTATGAATGCCTTATAAGGACAACTGATATGCCCCAAATGGGTTTAGATTTTTTTTCCTATTAATACTTGAAATCTTAAATAAAAGCAATAGCTGCTTATTTTTAAAAAATGAAAGCAGTGCTAGAAAGAAGGAGCAGGCTGAGCCAGACTGCATGGGTCAAACTATCTGCTGTAGCCAGCACAGGCTTTCAGGGTGTGACCTCAAGCTCTCTGTCTTCCCATTCCTTATCTGAGATGTGGGGATAGCAATAGCATTGGCCCCAGAGGTTCTCATGAGAGTTAAATGAGTTGATATCTATAAAGAGCTTAAAACAGTGCTTGGCACATCATAGCCTGATATTAGAAAGTACTATATGAAATCAAAGATTTTCAAATATTTTCTACATTTTTAATGTCTGTGTGAGCATATCAACAAATTATTTTTCTGCTTATGTAAGTAGGCATCTCATACATAGAGTGGATCTCTTTTATTCCCCCTTGATAATGTGTCTTAGACATCTTCATTGTCAGTATTTAGAGATTACCTCATTCTTTTTAATGACTCTATATATTCCATTGTATGAGTATAGAATAATTTATTTAACCAGTCCTCTAGAAATAGACTTGTGTTGCTTCCAATGAGTCTGTTAACAAAGAATGTTATAATGCATAGATGTGTGCATTTATTTCTGCACACAGGCAAGTAAATTCATAGAAGTAAAATAAATTTTGGTAGGTCTTGCTGAATTGCCCTTCAAAAGGTTTACCCATTTATACTTGGTTTGGACTCTTTTAAATTAAAATACAATGACAATACCAAGCACAAATTTAGTTGATGGGAATGAATTTAGGATTCAGAGAAATGTGTCTATGGCAATGTTTGGCAGAAAGTTTGGCAACACATGGATTGAGATAAATTTAGACCTTGTGTTTGAATAGGAGCTCACCCTAGGTCTGAACCTGGATTTAAGAATACACAGAGTGGCCAGGTGCTGTGGCTCATGCCTGTAATCCCAGCACTTTGGGAGGCGGAGGTGGGTGGATTATGAGGTCAGGAGTTCGAGACCATCCTGGCTAATATGGTGAAACCCCATCTCTACTAAAAATACAAAAATTAGCTGGGCATGGTGGCGGGCACCTGTAACTCCAGCTACTTGGGAGGCTGAGGCAGAAGAATCGCTTGAACCCGGGAAGCAGAGGTTGCAGTGAGCCGAGATCACATCACTGTACTCCAGCCTGGGTGACAGAGCGAGACTCCGTCTCAAAAAAAAAAAAAAAAAAAAAAAAGAATACACAGAGCACTGTTTGCAGAGGTAGTCTCTACCCTTTAGCACTGCAGTCCTTTGAAAAGCATCACCGCATGCCCAACAATGAACACAAAGAACATTGCTCTGCTCCATATGTGTGTCTAGCACTTAGCATCAGTAGGTGAGTCCATGTGTCAAATACTGAGCAAGTAAATCTCTTTTTAACTATACCATAACTACAAAAGATGACTACAAAGTAAGCTTAGAAGATGAATGTAGGGATTCTTCCGGAATACAGGGTATTGGAGGAGGAATGCAGGAGACCTGCAGGCCAAGCCCTGGCTGGCAGTTGCTTCTTTCCGTCTAAGGATCACCCTTAGACTCCCCGTTGACCTTTCTCATGCATGGCAGTGAATTTCCTCTACCATCTTGCAAGGCTCAAAGATGTAGGTGGGATATTCATTCTCTAGAACATAAATGACAGAAGTATTACTGCTGTGGAATTCCTGACTCAGTGAAAAATTCATTTAATTGGAAACATAAATCTTTATTATTCATTTCTTTAATCTTCAAAAGGCATGAGTCAGGTTAAAATATTTGAATCATGAAAAAACACTAAAAGAAGGCAAATGTTACCTGTAATCACAACGCTTAAAATTATATAAAATAAAAGTAAAAAAACCTACACTCTCAACCACCTTCCTCTCCCCTGCTACCCCATGCCTCCAACTGCGTTGCTAGTTTAGAGTGCATCCTGGCATTTTTAGTCTTTAACATAATTCATATGATAAGGGGGAAAAATGAGCTGTGAGTGCTTCCTCATTGAGCTGCCAGCAGCTCATCTGAGTCTACAGCAGCACCCTCAGGAAACAAAGGAGAGGAAGAGGAGCAGGGCTAAGGAGACAGAGGCTTGTACTGGTTAAGGAGATAGATGCTGGGCCAAACTGCACGGTCGAAACTCTCAGCTTTCACCAGCACAGGCTGAGGAAGGAGCCAGGCAGCAGGATGGGGAAAGTGGGATGGGAGAGGGCCAGAAATCCCAGGGATGGGGCTCTGCTTCCTCCTGCATGCACATTGACCACAGAGTTGGAGCATATCAATGCCTGTCTAGTCCTGCCTCCCTATTCACAGATGTGTTTTCTCCAGCACTCAGTTTTTGATGCAGCCTGGAGAATAGAAGTCTGTTCCTAATAAAGATAATGAAGATGATAATAAAAACCCACAGCAATAATTTCTGGAGTATTTACTATGTGGCGGGTCTTTAAAATGCATTATCTCCTTTAATTTACACAACAATCCTATTGTCTTCATTATATGGAAGCGGAAACCGAGGTCAGGAATGTGAAGTATAGCCTAAGGCTACATACTCAGCTACCTGACGTGGGTTCACAACCACCTGATGGAGTTCAGAATCCCAGCTCACACAGCTGGACCCCAGATCATGAATTCCTCCCACTGAATAACAATCCTACAGACAACTCAGTGGGGCTCCCTTTGACTATTCTACAGAAAAGGATTCCTGAAAGCTATCCTGGAAACGATGGGGAAACAGCATTCCACAACATCTTCAGAACCCACCTCTAATCCCCCAACATAGTCGGAAAGGTTTTCTACATGCGCTTTCCTCCTTATGTTTCTAGAAGTGGAGAAATTGTTCTTACCCATAGTTAGATGAACTGGTTTTGTAGACTTCATGGCTTAAAAATAAGGGGCCAGGAAAACATCAAAAAAGATGCCCAGACAGATAGTACCAGACAAAAAGCAGAGCCATAAATAAGGGAAGTTAATGGATGATTCAGAAGTGGTGATATTACTGAACGATACCTTAAAAGTTGGCTACTAGGAAGCTATGTAAAAGGTTTGGGCAATCAGGAATAAGATATGGAGAATACTGGTAATTCTTGGCATGGATGCACATCAAACCAGGAGCGACTTTGAAGAAGTGCTTACATTGAACCAACAAGGCTAAATGGGAGGCTCAGGGAGGTCTGGAGGAAGGGTTAGAAATGTGTGCTGGGTTGGATGCAAACTGAGGGAAAATTTCAGTGCTCTATAGACTGTGGGGAAGAATGAATGGTGGAAGGAAATCACTTAGCTTGCATGTAGGGTCAATGGGTGAATGGGGTGGTAAGGAGATGACATTCAGATGCCAGCTTGTCAGGGCAATGATGTCTTGCTGAGGAGTGGTGGTCCCTTCTGGATGTGCTTCGTTCGTGCCTGACACCTGCCGCCATTCCCCAGCACTGGACCTGTAGGTCAGCCCACAGGGCAATTTGGGGGCCAGAACAGAAGGCACAGCTGTTCACTGGGCTGTGAACTTAGAACTGCAGGCACATTGCTTGGGAGAAAATAATCCCCAAGGGGCTTGAGAAGTCAAACTCGTTAAGAACGACGGAAATAAATATTGCCTGAAAGTCCTAGGTGCTGGGCACTGTGTCTGGGCCTTTAAACAAGTTATTTTGTTTGAAGCCTTTCAACAAACGGAAAAGACACAGGTGAAATTGCTTAGGCAGATGTTAAACTTAACAAAGAGGTGGACAAAGAGAAGGCACTGCTGGGCTCTCCCTGACTGTTGGGAGAGGGTCGATGGACTCTTCGGATGATTGAGGATCACGTTAGTTTCTGCCAAAGCTCGTGACTGCCTCAGAGTTGTGGGTGATTGTGAGAATTAAATGAGGTAATATATGTAAAGCATTTGGAACAGGACCTAGAACATGATAAGCCTATTTGTGTTAATTATCATGATTTGTTATTACCAACAGGTGTTACCAGTAGAGGGCCTTGACTGCAAGTTGTCCAGGTTCTTGGCATTTTGAACAAAGAATTGGACAAAACACACATCAAAGCAAGGAAAGCAGAGATTTATGGAAAGTGAAAGTGCACTACATAGGGTGGGAGCCGTCAGAGCAGCGGCTCAAGGGACACGGTTATAGGATCTTCTGGGGTCCAAATACCCTCTAGAGGTTTTCCATTGGCCACTTGGTGTACATCTCATGCAAATAAAGTAGTGGCCCGCGAGGCTGAAGTGAAGTTACAAAGTTACCCTGCTATGCAAATATCTGATTGGTTCTTTTCGCAACCAATCAGAGGTACTTACTTTCAATTTTCCATCTTCCACGCAGAAAGGGGCTGGGAGTTTGGAAAGGGAGTAGCCTCTAGTCCTTTTGTTACTTAGGTGTGGAAAGTTGGGGTTTTCCTTTTGATTTAGTTCTAGGAAGTCAGCGTGAATCAGCCTTAGCTTCTCTGCCTCCAGACCCTATTCTCCTGCCTCACAAGAGTTGAAGAAAGACCACCAGGAAGTAGAACAGCCAGTGCTTACTGAGTACTTACGGTGTGTCAGCTCTTTGCTAATCGCTTTACATAGGAGGGGACTGAGACAGGGAGGTAAGTACATTGCCTGAGTCACCCAGCTGCGACTGTAACCCAGGGTTCTTTGTTTCCAAGTCCATGCTTTTAAGAGCTAAGCAGAAAGTGTTGGAGGGAACTAGAGAGGAGGAGGCAGCCTGGGGATGTGTGAGGAGCAACCTTTACCACCACTAATGCTTATGTTTGGAAGGAGACCAGAATGGAACCAGAAGTGTTGGGCTCCAACTGCTCAGAGAAGTGTGAATAGTTTTCTCGCTTTTTTTTGGCTCTTTCATTTCCCATCTTTTCTATTGAATAATAATTTCTCTTTGGGCTCTGCAGCGGTTCTCAAACTTGGCTGCACATTAGAGTCACCTGGGGAGTTTTGTGTAGGCTCATCCCAGACCAATTACATGGAAATCTCATGGGTGGGGGTCGTCCAGGCACCGGTACTTTAAAACTATCCCCAGGTGATGCAAACTACCCTAAAGTGTCTCAGTTTTAGAAGCTTTTTTGAATCATCCAGGAATTTTTAAACAACATCCAGGCCTTGCCCTGCCTGATTCACTTGGTCTAGGCTGGGGCTTAAGTACCATGGTGTGTAAAAGATCCACAGGTGATTTGAATGTGCAGTCAGATTTGAGAATTGTCATCAATGAGACTTTGGGTAGCAACCCAGAAGAAAATATGTCATTCATTCATTCATTCATTCATTCATTCATTCAGAGACAGAGTCTTGCTCTGTCGCTCAGGCTGGAGTGCCATGGCGTGATCTTGGCTCACTGCAACCTCCGCCTCCCAGGTTCAAACGATTCTCCTGCCTCGGCCTCCCTAGTAGCTGAGATTACAGGTGTCTTTCACAATGCCCGGCTAATTTTTGCATTTTCAGTAGAGACAGGGTTTCTCTCCTGACCTCAGGTGATCCACTTGCCTTAGCCTCCCAAAGTTTTGGGATTACAGGCGTGAGCCACTGCACCTGGCCCATAAGTTATTTTTTTAAAAAGGAGTTAGAAAGGTAAAATTGAGAACATTTATATATGTCAGTGATTTTCATGCTTATGACTTTACATTAATTTCACATTCTACATCACTTTTGTGGCAAAGTTTAGTTGATACGGAATGCTGGCCAGGCACGATGGCACAAACCTGTAATCCCAGCACTTTGGGAGGCTGAGGTGGGTGGATCACTTGAGGCTAGGAGTTCCAGACCAGCCTGGCCAAATATGGTGAAACTCCATCTCTACTAAAAATACAAAAATTAGCTGGGCTTAGTGGTGCACACCTGTAAGCCCAGCTACTTGGGAGTCTGAGGCAGGCAAATCTCTTAAACTCAGGAGGTGGAGGTTGCAGTGAGCCGAAATTGTGCCACTGCACTCCAGCCTGGGCGACAGAGCAACTCTGCCTCAAAAAAAAAAAAAAAAAAAAAAAAAAAAAAAACCATACATTGAGATTTGTTGGAATGCCTACGGCCGTAAAATAAATAATATTTAAATATTCATAATATATAATCCAAAGGGATATTTTGGGACATCTTAAGAGCTCTTGGGGCACATGAAAATGATAAAACGAGGAAGCATTGAAGAAAAGAGACCCTCTTGTTCTCTTTGCTCACAGTCACACACAGCATGACCCTCACAATGCTAGTAACAGCTGTAGCTCCCATCTTGTTATCTTCAGCCTAGCCCCTTACAGTCTGTGCACTTGTGCAAAGCCTCTGTGGTGATCCTGGTGGAGATACAATGACAGATTTCAGGCTTGGTCGTGAGGGTGGGACACAGCTCCTGCTGTAAAGGCGATACGCAGGCTGTGTTCTGTGGCTGAGATCTTGTATGCGTGAAGTGGGAGCCTCCTTCTGTCCACCTGAGTTGATACCTAGCCTGACTGAGAGGTAAGGTATAAAGAGAACAGTGAGCCTTCAATGTTTGTTCACCCTTCTGCCTTCTCCCAACTCCCTTCACCCACCTACCTGCTCTCCCAAACAGCATGGTAGTTGGTGGAGAGTCCAACATGACCATTAGCTTGCTTGGTGACTTTGAGTGAACCCCTTACTTCATTGAACCTCAGTTTTCCCATCTGCAAAACTGGGCCAATCGCACCAGTTTCAATGGCTGTCATCAGGATTAGAAGAAAGGCATTTAGAGCAGCCCATGGTTGGTGCTTTGAACATTTTACCTGCTGCTGGCTGGTGTGCAGGGAGAAACAGGGAGAAAGGCTTTGTGGGCTACATAGGGCTGTGTGCTGGTGATCATGGATACCTAGGGCAGCAGAGAGAGAAAAATGTTAGTCTGGGAACTGTGTTCCACTATGGGCTTGTGCATTCACCTGTCAAATGGGCAAGCGACTCCTGCTGGTTTCCATGGAAATATGGAAATTCATCGTTGTTTATTTCACGTAAGGATGAATTAGGAACGTAGAGTTTTTGGAAGAAAAGTGCCCATTACATTCTAGGTTAAAAGATTTAATCATTCAATTTCAGTCTTCAACATTCTTGGCAAGTGATGCCGAAAGTTATTGTTTCATTTATTTTACTAATTAAGTGTATCTGTGGAAAGGACAGATGCACATTAAACATAAATTTATTTGTAGGAATATATCTCTGGTATTTACTTTGTTATGTGCATCAGTGGAATAGGATTCAGTTATATCTTACCTCTGGATAGGAGCATCCTAAACATTAATTTGTAAAGCAGCATTTTGGTATTTTAAGGGCATTTGTTGTCCTTAGAAAACCTGCTATGTATACACCGTGCTAGGCCTGTTTGTAAATGTCTTTGGGACACAATATAGCTAAACTGCTGATGTTAATTAATTCTATAATTCATTATGGAATAGGACTCATGGCATGCAGAAAAGGAAAGGGATCTTGACTTGTCCTTGGCACTCACCTGTCCTAGGCAAATTTCTGGAATGGAACAGGCTAAGTGTATCATTAGCAGGTTCTGACTCCTCTGCACTCTTCATCTGCCTTCTGGGGCACTCTCCTTTCTCCAACATCAGTGTCCTAACTGATACCCAGAGGTGCCACTGTGGCATCTCTGTGACTGGGAGCCCCTTCTCCAGACCACCCGTTCTGCCTCCCTCTCCCCACCCAGTGGCAATGTCGCAGCTGATCTCATCCAGGAGGAAGAAGAGAAGTGGGTAGGTTAAATTAATTCACACTGTTGTCTGAATGACTGATATCGTTGTGTGTTTATAGTGCTGATTTTTAGAAAAGAGAATTTTCTCTTCTCCTTTCTTCACCTTTTTTTTTTCCCGATGGAAAAACATTTCAGGCTGTTCGACAAAATGAAGTGAAAAAATTCAGACAACCTGAAAGATAAATTTTGTAAGCAGGAGAGATAATACATCCCACCCGGGATATATTTTTGCTGATTTCAGTTCTTTTACAACATCTTTTCCCAAAGTATTTTCTCTGGTTGTTTAGATGTGTTGTCAATATGGGAAGACTCTGTCAGGAAGGACTACAGAATTTGTGGAACCCAGAGCAAAATGAAAATATGGGGCCCCTTGTTAAAAATTCTTCAGAATTTTAAGATGGTGACCACAGAGCATTTTAGTCTGTGGAAATTTCTTTTGGACATTTCTTGGTGTTCCACAGAGATTATTTTGGGATGCTCAAAATTGTTTTTTAATGGTGTTTCTTCTTGTTTCACTTTAAAGCTCCCAGACTTGTATATCACAAACCTCAATGTTCAAAACGAAGCTCCCCTATCCACTGAGGGAGGGGGTGGGTAGAGGGATTTCTCTGAGGTGACTGCAGGATGAAGCCTGGGCTGTGGGTTGAACTCCTTGCTCTCTAGGTCATTTTGGGGTTTGGCTCTCTGATGAGCCAGGTGTAGACAGGAGTCTGCCTGTATTTCTTGCTTTCGAATGCTCCCCAGTGAATGCTGGCTTTTGCTGATGCTGATCATGGGTGCATTTCAGCCACACTCTATCCACTCCATTCTCTGCAAGTTGTTGCAGCCTCTTGAAGTCTTATGGACAGGAAGGTAAAAGGAGCTCTGAGTGATGACTCCATTTGTCTCCCTGCTGCCATGGTGGCCAGCTGCAGAGGCAGGGGATCTCCATAGGAAGTGAGACGTAAGGAGCAGGACAGTCTACACACATACTTACTATTGTGTTACAGTTGCATACAGTATTCAGTACAGTCACGTGCTACACAAGTTTGTAGCTTAGGAACAATAGGCTGTGCTGTGGAGTATAGATGTACAGCAGGCTGTCCCATCTAGGTTTGTGTGAGTACATGCCATGATGTGTGCACGATAATGAAACTGCCTAATGATGCATTTCCAGAGCGTATCCCTGTTGTTAAGCAATGCATGACTGTATAGCCAAACTAAGAGGATGCACAAAGGAAAATGTGGAAAGTGTTAAAAGGCAAGGTGCCCTACTTCTGTCTTCTGATGAACTTAGTAGACATTTGTTTCATCAGAGATTCTGAAGGTATTAGCAATCCTTCAACTTTATGTTTGGTCTTAAGTTACAGTCTTCTAGCAATGGTAATTGTTCTCATTTTCTGGGACTACTTTACTCACTTCACAAAGAAAGGAACCAGGCCCCTAACCCCAGCATATGTGCTTCAGTTATTTTAGAGTCTGTTTACAGGAGATAAATATATGTGAGAGCCAGTATGCTTTCTTAATTGTATTTCCTAGTGAGACTTGTTTTGCCACAAAATTCAAGTTTATTTTCTTTCTAGGAAAGGCATTTAAAAATTTTTTTTTGAGACAGAGTCACTCTTTCACTCTGTCTGGAGTGCAGTGGCATGATTATAGCTCACTTTAACCTTAAACTCCTGGGCTCAAGGGATTCTCCCGTCTTAGCCTCCTGAGTAGCTGGGACTACGGGCACAAGCCATAACACCTAGCTAATTGTTTTTAAAGAGATGGAGTCTCACTGTGTTGCCCGGGTTGGTCTTGAACTCCTGACCTCAAGTGATCCTCTGGCCTTGGATTCTCAAAATGCTGAGATTACAGGCATGAACCACTGTATCTGGCCGAAAGGCAGTGTCTTCCTTCAAAAAATTAAAAGGAAATAACCACCTAACACAATTTTGGGGGAGAAAATACAGTTCTGAGATAAAAATAAAACATATCCCGGAGCCTATGAACTTAACATTTTTGATTTAGATGGGCTTTAAAAAGTTAATCATGTGAGATTTAAATTATACGGAGGCACATTGATTGGCACAGCTGTGACTTGATGGTGATTAGTGGCCTGAGGCTTTGAGGTGCTGCTCAGCTCATGTGAAACAGAATCTGGAAGTGACTAAGAAAAGCGTGAATGCTTCACAACCAGTCTTCCCCTGCATCCCCACTTAGGTGAATATTTGAGTGTGGGAGGTGTTGCATCCCAGGCAAAGTAAGAACAAATTGTCAGTTGTGACTTCTGGAAAGTGACAATTCAGGCCAGAGATCCTAAGGGATAAATTTCAAAGTTGACTCTCTAGGTACTAGGGCACCAGGCATACCACAAGCTTCAGTCAGGATTCCAGAAGAGAGTCCTGGGAGGGGATGAGGTAGGACATTGTTGGGCCATTCTTACCATGGGGCCAGCCCAAAGCTTTCAGGCAATTTCTCTCTCTTTCTTCCTCTCTCTCTCTCTCTTTCTCTCTCTTTCTCTCTCTCTCTCTCTCTCTCTCTCTCTCTCTCTCTCTCACACACACACACACACACACACACACACACACACACACACACAATGATGATATGTAGAATCAGCACCCAGCTCTGCCTCTTGGAAGAGCCATGTAGCTCATTCATATTTCATTTCACTTATAATGTAGGCCTATCTTGTTTTTTCTAGGTTTTTCTGTGCTTGGGTTAATTTGAATGATTAAAACACATCTAGCAGACATGAATCCAGATGAGGTCTGCTCTGGACATGAGAATTGTAACTATATTTGTCATGAGGGACCAGATAATCTACACTGATCTGTTCCAGAAGTGGTCCTGGAGCTTAGCACTTTATGAAGAGAAAAAAACCAAAGTATTTGAGTTCACATCACGGAGAAAGAACTATACACATTTTACTATGCAGTCAACAATGTATAACTAACAGTGCAGAAATATAGATGTAGTAGACTGCTTTCTCACTGATGAAAATACGTGCTTTGGTTCTTCCCAGCAAGAAGTGTCAGAGACCACTACTTTGGAGAGTGAGTCATTTTTGGGGGACTGAAGGACAGGAAGTGCCCCTTTCAGCAGAGAGGGATGAGCTGGAGCTTGTGTGCATTCTGTTCATTTTCAGAGGTCTAGAGACAGAGGCTGCAAGGCCCTGTGTGGTTGGAGCGGCAGAACAGGCAAGGTTGTCCCGGGCTCCCACGCTGCCTCCAGTCCATGAGCAGTCAGGCCTGGGGTTGGAGGGAACTGCCTTGGGTGCACATCTGCCCTTCCAGATGTGGAGCCGTGGTGGGAACAGAGGACCCAGACCCAGTCTTTAGGTCTGGGAGACACAGGAATGGGACTGGTGCTTGTGGTGCCTGCTGCCAGAGACTGTTCCTTTGTTTGGATTCTCTGAGGCCTCAGGTGAAGTGGATTGGGGACTGGGGCTTGAGTTTCCTACCCTAGGAATGGACCTGAGCTGGGTGGGCTGAGAGAAAGAGGGGCACTAGAGAGAGGATGCAGTTGAAAATATCCTATCCTTTCCCTCTGAGGAACCAACCAAAGCCCTCACTGGTGTGGTCAGGGAATTACTTCTGTCTGGGCTGGATTCTTCCTGTGATGTCTGAGTTCTCTAGATTCCTTTGCACATGACTCTCACTTCTTTTCCCTCACCCGTCTACAGAGGATTGGATTTTCCAGAGTCAGGTGCACAAATCTTCCGTCTCTGCATCTGCACTTGCTTTGGGTTTCCTTAAGCATCTTGTTTATCCTGTGAATTGCTATGGAGGCTTCAAACTCCCTCACCGCAATCCTGACACTTTAAAGGGAGTGCGGGCTGTTTGCTTTACTTATTGTCTGTTTCCCTGGTATAGTTTCTTGTTTGGTACTGCAGCTTTGCTTTCTAAGCCTGGCTTTTCTCTGCTCTGTGATTGTTGTCTAAAAGAAAGGGAGTTGTAGACATCTTGTGGCATGAAGAATCACTTCTGATTGGTGTTGGACCTGAAAACAGAGCCCCCTGTTGGACAGAAGAACCACAGAAGCCGGACTTGGTTTGTGTCACCCCATTAATCACCTTGGTGGTGGTTAAATGGCTACATGTGCTCATTGTGCTATAGGATCAACTTAAGGAGTCTTGAACAAAAGCAGTTCTGAGCTAACTGGAGAGATTATCATCCCATTTTATCACATGGGGGCTGTGCTTCTCTCATTTTCTGATGACTTCAAGTGCTGAACTAAGTGAACCAAGTGAAAAAGTATGGCCCAGAAACAAGATATTTTATTTATTTTTGGTATAACATATAAGGCCTAGGCACATGCCCCCATTTTCCCCTTGCTATGCCATTTCCAGTCCTTTATTCCAGCCACCCTGAACTAACTTCCTCCACCTCCCTGTCTTGTGCCTCTGCACACAAGTTTCCCTCTGTCTGAAACTCCCATTCCCAGCCTGCCTGGTGAATCCATATTCATCTGGCAAGACCCTGTTGAAGGGCTGAAAAGTTTTTCCTAACCTTTCCCTGTGTAAGTTGGCCCTGAGGGCAGCATGTCCTCACTAATATCTAATACCAGAAATGCTCCATTTCAGTTATTCAAAGTTTGTTTCTGTAGAGCATAGAATAGTCTAGTGCAGGCCCCTGAACTCAGCCAGCCTGATCTGAAATCCTAGATTATTCTGTGTGTAGCCTTGGGCAAGTTTCTTACCTTTTATTGCCTCAGTTTTCTCATCTTTAAAATGGGGATGATAACAATAGTGCACTTATCTTACTGGGTTGCTGTAAGGATTAAATGAGTTAATATATATAAGGCACTAAAATATAACTGAATTATATAGGACAGTGCCTGGCAAGGAATAAGTGCTGTATAAATTGTTTGTGGTTATGGCTACTAATCAGAAAGTCGTTTGTGGGCAATGTTAGCATCCCTGGTTTGGGTCCACCATGGGTGGTCCATGGTGGGAGTTAACAAATGTTAGTGGAATAACTGAACGGCCAGAACACCTTCCTTCCATCCCTGAGTGCAGTGTCATTTCGGCAGCATACATATTCCTTAAGTCTGAAAACAGAATGACAGGAATGATTTCTGAAAAATAGAAAGCACAGTGAGACAGCTGAGATGAGAAACATTCACATTCATGGCCTATGAGCTGCGTTGATCATCAGTAACCCAGTTACAGTCTCTGGAGCTGATTCCCAGGTGGGATCTCTGGTTGAAGCATCAATTGTTTCATTGACTTCTTCTGCCATTTCCCATCACTTTACCAAGGACTTTTTCATATCTACTGAATGGTGGTCTCAGTTTAACTTGTCAGCTCTCCTAGTGGATTTACTCCACTGAACATGCCATGCGCATGGGACTGGACAAATACCTGCGTAGGGTATGGCCTGGCTCCCCTGGCCTTGTCTTCATATAATAGTGTTGCCTTGGTGAGTTCAGAACATTTTCCTGGATATTTAGTTTTTTAGTATCTCCAACAAGCAGGAGGAAGGCAGGAACATGGGCGATCTATTCTTGATTATCTTAGAGCTTTTTATTATTATCATGATTTTTTTTATTGTTGTTATTTTTTGAGACAGAATCTCACTCTGCCACCCAGGCTGGAGTGCAGTGGTGCAATCTCGGCCCACTGCAAACTCCACCTTCGGGGTTCAAGCGATTCTTCTGCCTCAGCCTCCCAAGTAGCTGGGATTACAGGCATGCACCACCACGCCCAGCTAATTTTTGTATTTTTAGTAGAGACAGGGTTTCACCATGTTGATCAGGCTGGTCTTGAACTCCTGACCTTGTGATCTGCCTGCCTTTGCCTCCCAAAGTGCTGGGATTATAGCCATGAGCCACCACGCCCAGCCTATCGTGATTATTTTTAGGCCTCCTTTTTCCTGTGAGCTAGAAAGAGGGTTACTAGTTTCTGAGGCAAAAAGAACTTACAATCACAAGGGTTCATTAATTAGTCCCTTGTCTGCTCTTTCTCTTTCTGTATTTCCAGTTTTATTCCATGATGTCACCTCTCCACGTTCACAAGCTGGAGATGTTTATACCATTTTTTATCTTGTACTCATAAGCTCAGACTTTAAAAACTTTGGCACCTACCCAACCTCCAAGTCACTGCCTGACTTCAGGCCTCTATTATTTCTGCACTGGACTCTCATTCTAGGTCCTTAATCAGTCTCTTTGTCCATTCACATTGCTGCCAGGACAATGCTTCTAAAAAAAACCTTGGATTATATTACATAATAGAGGATCTTAAAAATGTGTACTTTCTGAAATTGTGCATTACCAAGTCAATGACTGCAGTGGGTCATTAGGACTTAACCCCAAGGGGAAACTCTGAGAGCGTAAATAAAATCCATGCCTCACTGTTGTTTAAATATTGTGCGCTGTATTCTATCTTCTACTATCTGAAGTGATTAAAATGTTCTTTATAACTATATACCTGGCCTGTAGGTGAAATGTTGATGAGCCAAAGTATAGATGAGAATCCCAAACTGAGACAGCTTAAGAAATGTCCAGGGTCCTGTAACAAGTGAAAAGTCATATGCCATGAGGTCATGTTAGAAAACCTTGAAGAGGATAAAAGATGTTCCACAAGCAACAGGTCAGTTTATAAATGGATCTATGTGGGATTGTTGTCAATGTCTGTCCTTGACCCAAGAAAGGACCTGATCCATTGGAAATGTTTTGTCTCTCTAACAAAAGGAAGCAGGGCATAGACAGGACAAAAGAGGGATTTTGGATTATTTTCAGGGCAGAAGTCCACACTGGTGAGCTAACTTTGAGAGCTGACAGCTTATCGAGACATGCTACAAAATCTTGAAGAGGATACCGAAAGCCATGGATGAGGTTGCTAAGGAAGTGAGGCAGGTGTGGAAGACGAGAGGCCTGATGAGGAGCAGCTGGGGCTGATAAGGCGCTGGTGAGGTAGGAAGAGCAGAGAGCGCTATGTCCTGGGACACTGCTGGTGTGTCAGTTGCGGTAGGTGCAAACTGAGAAGTGAACATTGGATTTGGCAACAGTAGGTGGACAGGCCAGTTGCAGTGGGCTTAAGAGAGGACTGGAGGAGAGGGTTGGAGACAGCGTGAGTGACTCTTGCAAGAAGTGGTACTTAGAAGGGTGATATGGTTGGCTATGTCCCCACCCAAATCTCATATTGAACTGTAGTTCCTATAATACCCTCATGTTTTGGGAGGGACTTGGTGGGAGGTAATTGATTCATGGGGGTGATTACCCTCACGCTGTTCTCATGATAGTGTGTGAGTTCTCACAAATCTGGTGGTTTTATAAGGGGCTTTTCCCCTTTTTGCTTGGTACTTCCCCTTCCTGCTGCCATGTGAAGAAAGATGTGTTTGCTTCCCCATCTGCTATGATTGTAAGTTTTCTGAGGCCTCCTCAGCCCTGCAGAACTGTGAGTTAATTAAACCTCTTTTCTTTATAAATTACCCAGTCTTGGGTATGTTTTTGTTAGTGGCGTGAGAATGGACTAATAAGAAGAGACTGGAAAAATTGGGAGGTGGCTGGAAGCAAAAGTGGAATCAAGAGAGGCTTTTATTCAGGGGGGTGGTTGGGATGCTCAGAAATGTTTCTATGGACCGGGAAAACTATGTTCAGAATCCTGGCTTTTATTTGATTTTGTAGGACTGAGAAAGTATCAGAAAATCTAAAGCCTGGCAATATTTCTGGGCACTGACGAAAGACTGAAACTGTTTGTAAGAGTAACGCCGCAGTGAAGCTGGTCTTGCTGGACAGGGGAGAGCCAGGCCTCCGTGAGTTTGCTGTGGGAGCTGCAGAGAACAGGCTGGGCTTTGCTCTTCCCAGGTGGGCCCTGTCCTGCCCTGGTCCATCCACCCCTGGGTCCTGTCTTTAGTTGTTTTCCCTAGAACTGGCCACAGTAGATTGTGGGAACAATATAACCAAGACATACTAAATGCTTTAGTAACTTATTATGGACTTAATGATAGTTACTACTTATTGAGGCATCATGTTGGGTATTTAATATATGTCAGTTTTATTTCTCACAACAATCCTACAAGGTAGGTACTTTTGTATTCACTTTATAGATGAGGAACCTGAAATGCAGATAGGTGTGCTTGAATAGCAGGGCAGTTACTCAGTTGAGGTCTATTTGATTCCAAAGTTTATATCATGTAACACTATTTCTTTATTGCTGTCATGACTAGGATTTTTCTTAATCTTTTTTCTTTTTTCTTTTTCAACTTTTCTTTTAGATTCAGGGGGTACCTGTGCAAGTTTGTTACATGGATATATTTTGTGATGCTGAGTTTTGGGGTACAAATGATTCTGTCACCCAGGTAGTAAGCATAGGACCCAACTGGTAGTTTTTCAATCCTTGTCCTCCCCTGCTCTAGTAGTCCCCAGTGTCTGTCATTGCCATTTTTATGTCCATGAGTACCTGATGTTTAGCTCCCACTTATAAGTGAGAACATACAGTATTTGTTAACCTTTTTTAGACTCCACTTTTTTTTATATATTTAGTTTTTAACTCTTGAGGTAGGAAGTGAGGAAAGATCCCGTAACACCTGTTGCAAGAAGTACCCTCCATATATGGTAACAATTCCTCCATTTTATGTTTGATGTATTTCTTTTAGACATGAAGAGCTGTCCTTTAAGCCTAATATTCTGAAATGTGAAGAACAAAGACATTTATTCCATTTTTTTGCTATTTACTGTTTATTTATTTCTAGCTTATCACTTTTCTGACTTTTCACCCACACTGCAAGGCTAACTTTTCACTGTATTCCCAGGTGGCTGCCACCTACTCCCTTCGGCCTTGTGTTCTGCATTCTCTGCACTCCTCTGAGTAGTATTGTATTAGTCCATTCTGATGCTGCTAATAAAGACATACCTGAAACTGGGTAATTTATAAAGAAAATGAGGTTTAATGGACTCACAGTTCCACATAGCTGGGGAGGTCTCACAATCATAGCAGAAGGCAAAGGAGGAACAGAGGCATGTCTCACATGGTGGCAGGCAAGAGTGTGTGTGCAGGGGAACTGTCCTTTATAAAACCATCAGATCTTGTGAGACATATTCCCTATCATGAGAACAGCATGGGAAAAACGTGCCCCCATGATTCGATTACCTCCCATTGGGTCCCTCCCACAACACGAGGGAATTATGGGAGCTACAATTCAAGATGAGATTTGGGTGGGGACACAGCCAAACCATATCAAGCATGATGCCATTTTTAATGCAGAGCTTCCCACAGAGCTTTATCGGGAATGCATGATGGCTCTGAATAGGACAGGAAAGTGCATTCTATTTGTTTCTATTCTGACTCAGAAGAACCCCAATAGTGTAACGATAAAGCCAAAGGCCACAGCAGCCCATTGGAATGATGCCTTTAAGCTGACGTCTAGTTTAGAGCAACTCTCAGTTATAAGCTTGGAGCTCATTCTTTTTGCTCCAAACCAGCATTTCCCAAGGTGGATTTTATGGAACCCTGTTCAGGGAGATGTGACAGGAGTGCCATGAAAAGTTGGACCCAAAGACAGCACATTTGGGAGCTGCTGCATGTGGTCTGCCTCTCTTGAGGACTGATAATGTTCATTAGTGTGTTAAAATGCTAAGAAGTCACGTAGGGTGTCTTAGCTTGAGTTTTCCTAGTAGCAGATTGTGAAACCAGGGTCTCAGGGCAAGTAATTTATTTGGGAGATATAGGATATGATAGAAGGAAGTAGGAAAGTGATACAAGGATGGAAAGAAAGCCAATGAAGTGTGCATTACCAATAAAGTGACTAGAGCTTAACTCCAAGGGGAAACTTTGGGAGATCATGTGAAATGCATGCCTTAGAATGATCCTATCTGAGGAATAAGAAGCTGTGTTATTTTTATACCAACTTCTGTCAATTTTTGCTGATAGCTGCTCCCAATTTCTTGCACTTCCAGCCTGTCACTGGCAAAGCAGCCTCCCAGGCTCTGGAGAAGTCTCTCAGGGAAAGCAATACAGATCATGGTCATGGAGGTCAGTTGGAGGAATTTAGGATCAACAGAGGATATGGACATGGTTTGTTATGTAGAAAGAGCCCTAACCCAATATTTCAAAAATCTGAATTGGGCATGGAACACTGGTTCCTTGGCACACTTCTAAGGAGAAGTCACAGGCAGCAGGCACCTGCTGAGAGAACACCAGGACCAAGAAATGTAAGCAACGCCTTGAGGTGGAAACGAGAGTGGGAGAATAGTGAAACATTCTTATATGTAAGAAGGAGCTGGAGGCATCCATGTGGGCATGGGGCACACCTCCCCACATGTACCCCAGGGAGGCTTCTAAGTGTGCCAAGGGATTCTAGTTTAGGAAGTGTAGATGTAATAGGGTCACAAATTTAATATACTATGCAAGACTCCTAAAGAAAATAAAGCTGGCTCTTTTAGAACACCTGGGTCCTCTGACCAGAGCACTCAGGACATTCTGAATCTCCTGAATGTGTCACAAAGATTGTGAGAAATGAGCAATACTGCCTCAGGGTCAAACACAACAAATACTTCACTGCTGCTCCCAGGCCAGATGGCCAGAGCCACAGGTAGAGCAGCTCCCAGAGTGGGGCTGTCCCAGAGGGTAGCCGCTGTGTCATGTGACAATTGAGCACTTGGAATATGGCTAGTACAACCGAAGAACTGATTTTAATTTTAATTTTAGTTATTTAAAATTTAAAGGGAGATGCATGGATGTGGCTCGTGGCCACCTTATTGGATAGTGTGATCCTAGAGGCATGCTGCCTCCCCAGCGTGCATGTGGGGAGGTGTGCCCCATGCCCACGTAGATGCCTCCAGCTCCTTCTTACATATAAAAATGTTTCACTATTCTTCTCCTACTCTGGTTTCCACCTCAAGAGGTTGCCTACATTTCTTGGTCTTGGTGTTTTCTCAACAGGTGCCTGCTGCTTGTGACTTCTCCAGCAACCTGCAGGGAGCAGCTTTCTCCACAGGCATCCAGAAGATTCCTCTGAACCCTTGCAAATGGCCTCACAGCTGAGTGCTGCCATTGAGACGCCTTCCCATGCTTGCCTTCTTTAATCCCTCATGGGGCTTTGAAGTGAGGTCGCAGGTGAGGCACCCTTTTGAGGCTAGCTTTCTCTTGCACCCTAGAGGGGTGGTTTGCAGCAAGCTCCACTCCTGTGGCACCTCAGCAACTTCTCTGTCATCTAGTGACAGCTCTCCCATGAAGTCTGCATCTCAGCCTGAGAGAAGGAGGCTCTTCCTTGGGTGCTCCCTCAGCCTCGTAGTCATGGCTGTGCCTCCTTTTGTGATTCCTAAATTCTCAAGAATTCTTTTTACCTCTTACTAGTCAATCCCATGTCATGCCAGTCCCCTGTTTTAGTTAATAAATCTTTTTTTTTTTTTTTTTTTTTTTTTTGAGATGGAGCCTTGCTCTGTCACCCAGGCTGGAGTACAGCGGCACGATCTTGGCTCACTGCAACCTCTGCCTGCCGGGTTGAAGCAAATCTCCTGCCTCAGCCTCCAGAGTAGCTGGGACTACAGGCACGTGCCACCATGCCTGGCTAATTTTTTGTACTTTTAGTAGAGATGGGGTTTCACCATGCTGGCCAGGCTGGTCTCAAACTCCTGACCTCGTGATCCACCCACCTCGGCCTCCCAAAGTGCTGGGATTGCAGGCGTGAGCCACTGTACCCAGCCCCAGTAATTCTTTACATTCAATTTCCTGCAATTGCTAGTAGTTACTTTCTCCTGGTTGGACTCTGACTGATACATTGTAATAATCTGACCTTCATTTGGGAAAGGATAACATCAATAAATTTTCACCAAGAGAGGATAGGATCCCAGGAGATGATATATACAAGTTATATACTTAAAGAGAGAGAATGGGCTGGGTGTGGTGGCTCACTCCCGTAATCCCAGCACTTTGGGAGGCCAAGGCGGGCAGATCACAAGTTCAGGATGAAACCCCACACGGTGAAACTGGCCAACATGGTGAAACCCCACCTCTACTAAAAATACAAAAAATTAGCCTGGCATGGTGGCGCGCACCTGTAGTCCCAGCTACCTGGGAGGCTGAGGCAGGAGAATTGCTTAAACATGGGAGGTAGAAGTTACAGTGAGCCAAGACCATGCCACTGGACTCCAGTCTGGGTAACAGAGGGAGACTCCATCTCAAAAAATAAATAAATAAATAAATAAATAAATAAATAAATAAGTAAGTAAGTAAGTAAGTAAGTAAGTAAAAAGGAGAGAAAATCTCTATACCTGGCTATGTAACTTGTGATGATAATTTTTACCTACTTGCAACTTTCCAATATCACTATTAGAGAATAGAGGAAGCTCACTGTTCATTGCTCCAAATGAGAAATGAAAAACTGTGATGGGATACATTACTGTCAATTATTCCGGATAGAAGAGGGAGGAGGTGACCTCACCTCCAGGAAGAGTGAGCAGGGATGGTCCATGGAGGTTGACAGTAGAAGGGACTCTTTTTACTTGACTTTTGAAAGACAGAGGGGTCCTCACTGAAATCCCCTTTAAAGCCTTTCTTGACAGAAAACTCACCAGCCAATGGCTAAGTAGAAAATGAAAGGACTTTGTGTAAAGATCCTTCTGGTTGATGTACACCTCCTGGTGTTCTGAAATTTTCCTTCACAATGTTGTGAAAATGATTTGTTTATTAAATTAGGACTTGACAAGGAGAAGACAGTGCCCCTTGTCTTGGCTGAGAATTCCCCTAAAATAGAATCTTCCTTATTGACTTACTGCTGTTAGTGCTGTAACTATCACAGTTTAAAGCTCTAATTTGTTGGACTAGGTCCTAAGCTCAGCACTTTTCATTTATGGCTTATTTAACCTTTAAAAAATGCCAGTAGACAGATGAATAAATTGAAGTTCAGAGAGGTTAAGTAACTTCCACAGGGTCACATGGCTGTGGCAGAGCTGGACTGTGAAGCCGCGTATGACTGACTGTAAGCTCCTGTTCCTTCCACTCTGCCACTAACGTCACTGTTCATGGAAAAACTATTTTCAATTTTGCTGATTCCTTTAGAAAACACCATCACTGCCTGCTTTAGTTCCTTCTCATGCTGCTCTAAACACATACCTGAGACTGGGTAATTTATGGAGAAAATGGCTCATAAAAATGTTCCACAGGCTGTAAAGGAGGCATGTCTGGAAGGTGAAGGCGAAGCAAGCACGTCTTCATACGGCGGCAGGAGAGAGAAAAGAGTGAAGGGGAGATGCCACACACTTTCAAACCGTCAGATCTCACAGGAACTCACTATCACGAGAACAGCAAGCGGGAAATCTGCTCCCATGATCCAAATCCACCCACATGATCCAAATTCGTCCCCATGATCCAAATCCATCCTCATGATCATGATCCAAGGGACCTCCCACCAGGTCCCTCCCCTAACATTGGGAATAACAATTCAACATGAGATTTGGGTGAGGGCACAGAGCCAAACCATGTCACTGACTGAAGCAAAAGAACAGAAAGGGCTCCCAGGAACTAATGCTAAAGATAAATGGGGGTACTAGGGGTAGAGGAGATGTGTAAGGAGAGGGCTTTGGAGGATAAGAAAGGCGAGGACACTGAGAAATAAAGATAAACAGATCAGACTCTGTTGCAGTCTGAAGGTTTGCACTAGCTAACAAGGCCAACAAACCTACCTGGGGCAGGGTCATGACAGGACAGTGGGGTGGGGGGTAATCTCCAGGATGCAGGGAAGAATGGTGCATGAGAGTTAGGTGGGGAAGGACACACCTGGTTTCCTCGGAATTCTCAGGTGATGGTGGAAATGGGAAAAGGAACTACAGTATTCTTAAATTCGTAAGTACCCTGTAGCTGATCTGTACTCAACCAGGATTGTATACTGGGAACGGTAGATGGTTTAGTTTCAAAGTATAGTGGCAGAGCAAATATCCTTAGGACTCACTGGCTCACCTTTTCCATGTGCGAGACAAGAATATAAAAAAAAGAAAGGGAAGCAGACACCATCCTGATCCACAGATGCTACTTCCTGGGGAGCCTCTTCTGACACTGGATACCAGGGGCAGCCAGGAAAGGGGAAAGACGTACTCCCAGGACTAGGGCTGCAACTTTCTTCTGGGCTGCATGCTCCTGGTCTGCAGGGATGGTGCACGTCTCTGTAAGCACAGTTATCAGAATTCTTAAAAGGTGGAAGGACAGTGGAGGTCTGTGCCATGGCTTCCCTGGGAGTGGGGAGGGCAGCAGTTCTTATCTACTTACAGAAATCCCCTCATGCAGGGATGAGGGGATGAACTTGTCTGGTTTATGAGCCTTGATTCATTAACTGCTCAGAAACCCCCCAAATCTACAAATTAGGCCCAGAATCAGAGCTGCTAAGAAGGACTTTAATAATGAATGATGGTGATGATAACAACATCCCCAGTGATGTCAGTCACGGTAGCCTTAGGAATATTCCCCACAGCCATCATTTACTCAGTGCTCACCACATCCCATATGTTGTGCCTACTTCTTTACATGCAGTCTCAGTTAATCCTCAGAACACCCATCTGACATTCTGTACATATGCAAAAACTGAGGCAAGAAGACGTTAAATAATTAAGGTTAAGTTCTGAAGCTGGAATTTCAGCGCTGGTCTGTGGACACCAAACCCCACAATTGTAATCATGATGCTTTTGCAATGGATACTATTGGTTGCCTGTCCTCTGTTTCTGCCATCCTAACAGGACAGTCCTCTGATTTGGTTCTGGTGTCAGCTTTTCTTCATTGAGTCCTGTGATTTAGGGAAGAAGTATGTGACAGTTCTGCAGTCAATTATTGGTCTAGATGGAGAATGAGATTTAACTAGGCCCAAGCACAGTCTTATATTTCATGATGAGGGGAGAGATTGTCTCACCTACAGGAAATAAACAAGATAGTAAGTTGTGCCAGTCGTGGCTGGTAGCCTTCTTGGATGAGGACAGGTGATTCAGTAGTCTATGAGGACAGGGAACCTGGGGACAAAACATACACATAGACACATAGAAGACATCCTAATCAAATGAGCTGTAGGCAAACAGGACTGGAACCCTGGTCATTTTGTGTGTGCAGCCCCCTTGACTATTGACTTCCTCAGAGGTAATCTAATAAACTTCCTTATTTATTTAAGCCAGTTGCATCAGGGTTCCTGTTACTTGCAGTCCAGCATATTCTAACTGATACAGCTCTGCCCTCCCTCAGTAACCTGCAGCACCAAGTGCCCAATGTCTTTAAGGGGCATGTACTATCTCAATTATACAAAACATGTTCTGGTTTATTTAACCTTTAAACATCTCATCATCTCAAAATGCTTTAAACATAAGCCTAAGTCCTCTAGTGGTCCTTAAAGCTGTGTTCTTATTTTTCTTATTTCACAAATAGTCACTAACTTCCCTCACAGCAACCCATAAGGGAGCCTAATGATATTTTTTTAGCCTGTTTTTTCCCCCTCTGATTTGGTCAATATTCTAGGATGAAGGATTACAAAAGTCATCTTTTCAAAGAAAGTAATGATGAATTGCAGGGAGCAAAACACACCATCCAGAGGAAAGCCTCTTTCTTACAACACACAATAATGCTTGTGGCATGTTTCCAAGCCCCATGGAGAGCTGAGTGGAGGGAAGTGAATGGGGACCGATCATATTCACAAAGGGGGCTTGGGTGAGGCTGAGGTGGGGGGAAGGGAGGCAGGACCCAGAAAAGCCAGCAGCCTGGCCCAATTATTCCATTGCTCATATGAATAGAAGGTTGAATGGAGATCATTAAAACCCTACTCTTATGTTATGAAGCCCTGCTGAGAATGGGAGGTTAAACCACAGAGAAGCAAGTTAGAAATAACTGCAATTGTATGTATACAACAAAGAAGTTCTGTGTGCAGGAAAAGCCTAAGGTTTAGGAACAGTGGCCTGGGAGAGTGACTGGCTGGTTTTTTAGGGACTATGTAGAGAACCTAAGAAATGAAGTTGGTATGAATTATTAGGGAAGATGGATGTCACCAGATTCAGTATGCAAATTACTAGTGGAGGCAGATTTTTGTCTACGTGGCATCATAGAGAGAAAAGGAAACAACAGTTTTAGAGAAGTCTGATGATATTGAAATCTTGGATCTGGGCTGTTACTTTTTCAATACTGTCAACTTTATACATGGTCAAATCACCATGGCTTTGCAGTTTAATTTTAGAGCATCCAATTTCCTATCAGTATAAGTAGGGGAGGCTTCCCTGAGCATGGATTATGTTAGTATATTTCTTCCCCAGGGTACAGGCAACATCATCAGTTGTTTTCTTTTGTATTCACTTTTTGATATTCTTCTTCATGGAAAACCAGAATGTCATTGCTCCCTCTTTATTTTGTCAGAAAGGACAGTGGAAGCTGGTCAAATAATTATGGCAGGCCATAATGCTTTAAGGAGGAAAACTTGCTTAAAATACATGGTAAAAAAAAAAAAAGGGTAGAAATAGGAGGAAACTGGGTTTTATGCCGTCAACTTGCTACCTAATTCCATCCTATATGATGGTTGTATTAAGTCCCTATTTTCTCTAAAAGCAGTATCATAAATTAAGACTATTCCTGGAAACCCAGTTAATAATACAAAGATACTTAAAATGTTGATCACAATAATAAACAGAAAATGTACAACAGGGAAGAAATATCTTACAAATAATAACTGGATGCATTTAAATGTTTCTTTTAAACAAAGTTCTCCCTGTAGCCTTCCATCTTTTCAGTACAACTAAGAAGTTTTGAAAATAGGCATGGGTAAGAGAGAATTTTCTAGATTAATTTAGTAGATCAAGAACCAGTCCTGAGCTGGGCACGGTGGCTCACGCCTGTAATCCTAGCACTCTGGAAGACCAAGGCGGGCGGATCACGAGGTCAGGAGATCGAGACCATCCTGGCTAACACGGTGAAACCCCGTCTCTACTAAAAAGAGAAAAAAAAAATTAGCCGGGCGTGGTGGTGGGCACCTGTAGTCCCAGCTACTCGGGAGGCTGAGGCAGGAGAATGGTATGAACCCAGGAGGCGGAGCTTGCAGTGAGCAGAGGTCGCGCCACTGCACTCCAGCCTGGGCGACAGAGCCAGACTCCATCTCAAAAAAAAAAAAAAAAAAAAAAAAAAAAAACCAGTCCTGAAGGATGCAGACGCAGGGTTGCTCGTTTGCCTCCAAAATCTCAAAGTCCTACTTCCCAGTGGTGGAGGAAGGATGTGAAACAGAAAAAGTAAGGTACAAACTCCATGGTTGTTGATTGCAGAGAGCAACAAGGAAAGACAGGTGGAAGGACCAGTTGTCATCTATGATCTGTGTGAACAGGAAATAGATTTAGGATATTTCTGTTTTTATCAAATGTTATTGCAATTGCTTTTTTGTAAGCATACTAAGAGATCAGAATTTTTGGTGATGGGAGAAAGTTAGCTACCTGTGGTGTTTGCATGTGATTATGGAGTTAGAATTATTATTTCCACATTTTATTTTAATATATTTTCCTGATTATAAAACATGTGCTCATTGTAAAAAAAAAAAAAGAAATTACTTTCATCATCTGGAGCAATCACTTTGCTTTAGTGCATTTCCTCCTGCAATGTTTTAAATGGAAATCTGAAGAATTCTCAGAAGCTTCTGGGAAACACGGATATGAATTGAAGAAGACAGATTTAAGAAGACAAAACAGGAGATAAGAGAGTAACAAATGCATGAAATACTCACAGCTGTATTTCCAAATCTTAGAAACACTGTTTGGAGTAAATCTAAAAGAGTGGTCTGGTATATTTTATTATCTTAATTTATATTATAATGAGAAATGGAGCACATCTGACTTCAGAGTCCTCATCTTCTACTATTTTAAGACTGCTCTGAAAGTGACCCATTATAGAGAGAATTAATAAATGAGAACTAATGCACCCAAACCAGAGACAAGTAAATATGACAGTAAATACACAAACAACTTTTAGACAGGACCAAAGTATGAATCATATGAAGGCAGCACTCAGTAGATCACTTTTTACTTAAGGTATCTAATGGTCCTTGTCCAAAATAAATTTAATTGTTACAGTTTCATTACATTTTTCCATATCTCAGTGACCTGGAAATTCCTTTGAAAGTTGTAGGTTTAAAAAAATTAAATTGCTGCTTAACAAGCATTGACTTCAGTAAGCTTTTGAGTTTTGTTTTGCATGAAATTGTTAATAGCAGAATGAGGAGATATGGCGTAGACCAGATGTTTCCAGCGTTGGCCTCTTTAACGGAGTAAAATGGTGTTATAGACCCTCATATAATAATGTTTTTGTTTACTTAGTTTAAGTAAATATGTATGTGGATTAGTGGGTTCTGTGAAATAATTACCCAGCCCCAGTCCATAGGCTGGGCTTTAGCCACTGAATTACTAGAGAAGAGGAAACAAATTGTAAAGAAACAATCTTACTGTGGGAGATGGAAGTGTTCCCAGGGGCCCCTCTTCCTCCTCCTGGAAATGTCTTAATATTGCAGGAAATTTTCCAGCTTCCTTGTTGTGTGAATTTATCTTATTTAGGTCTCTCATGCCAGGCCCACACAGGAAATTGTATTCCTGCAATATGGCCCTGTGTCTCCTTCCTCTGGAATACTGTAAACACCTGCTTTGTCCCAACAGAATTAAGCCAAATGACGACATTGCGAAGAGCCTCTTGGCTGGCTATCTATTGGTCTTGTTTTTGTTATTACATGTGGGCCAAGTGTCTCAGAACTTTTCTCATAATCTTGTGTGCCTCTCACCTGGATTGGCATTGGAGAGCAATAATGCAACTTCAGTGCGATTCTGCAGATTTCCTTCCGAAGTGAGAGAAGAAATAGAATCACATTTTGATAAGATATTGCATTGTTGACACTTCTTTTGGTTTCTCTGGGGTGCCAATCCTGCAGCTTTCTGCCCTGTTTTAGCTTTAGATGTAACCATTTCTGGTTGTTATTAGTTCAGAAGAGGGAGAGATATTTTGTCAATTCAGCCCATTCAGTGATGGCTGGAGAACATTCATGGCACAGTTGGAAAAATAGTCTGTTCCATTTATTGAAAGGATGATCTTTCCTTTGGCAGGAACAAAACCCATATTCCATCTTATCTGGCAAAGAAACACTTATGCAGTCAGAAAGACAGTTGCTTTTAGCTTTTAAAAAACATACCAATTGAGAAGTAGTTTTGTGATGCAAATTTGGTGCCAATGACTAAGCTTCTTTGAAGAGTGAAAGTTAGAGAGTTGCTTTGGCAGAGGCCTGGAGCCCTCCAGGATATTCTGAAGAGATGCTGAAGTTCTTACCTTTCTTGGTTTGAAGCTTGTCGCTCTCACACTGAACATAGTATCTTTCTCAAGAAACTTTAGGAATGTAGTACATTAAAATTTAACCCCCTCTGAAAGTAAGCCACCTGTAGAAAGGTCAGTATAATACCTGGGTTTAAAGCCGGTTCCTCCACTTACTGTGTGAACTTGAACAAGTTACTTCACTGAGCCTCAGTTTCCCCATCTGTAAGGGGAGAAGATAGTAGAATCGACCTAAGAGTGTTATAGGGATTAAAGGAGATAGGGCATGGTGTCTGGCAGGGTGTAGTGGCTCAAGTAGTGCTAGCTATTATTACTATTATCACTATTATCAATCAAATATCTAATAGCTGGTATTTTGAAATCATTCTAAGTTTGAACTTCTTACTCTTGTCTCATTTTTTTTTTTTTTTTATGTAATACCCCATTAATGATGGCCAGCCAAAGATCTCCAGAAACACTCTTGTACTTGAATAAAGCTGGTTCATTACTTGTTGCAGTGAGGGAGAACACACCTCATGGAAATCATGGGGGTCTCAGTAAGAGAGTGTTAGAAAGGACCTTATCAGATTTGGACTTTGACTAGGTGATTTAGGGCAGGGTCTAAGGTAGCAGGGATTCCCTCTAGATTGGATGGTGTTAGAAAGCAGGGCAATTCTGTGATTATGGATCTCAATGACTTTTATTGAGAAGTCATTCTCAACAAAAGGGGAGATTATACGGAAGGGGAGACTACATGGAGAATAAAGCTGTCATTGGTAAAGAAGTAGCAGTCCTCATTTCGGCCAAGAGATAGGGTGTTTGGTATTTCGTGGGTGGTACAGTGACTTGCTTTGGTCTGTACTTAGACAAAATCATGAAGTGGCCCTGCTTGGTCTTATTTAATCATGGTCTCAACGTTGCCTGGTCAGAGGCTGGTATTCTGTGAGATGGTTCATGTCTAATGGGAGAATCACAGGGTCTACCTATGACAGCCAGGCCAGCTTCTGGGCGTCAGGGGCTGCTCTTTTTCCTTCTTCAATTGTTACAACTACAATTCTAAAGAAATATTCCAATGATTTAAATGAACATCACCTCTTTCCCTGCTGAAGAGTTAAATAGACTAGCCAAGTTTTCAGGAAAAACACATCATTCGTTTGTTCATTCAACAAATTTTTCTTTGGAATTCAGTACTGGCATTGTCATATGTGCTGGGGCTCTGACAATGAGCAAGAAAGAGGATGCGTGTATATTAGAGCATCTAGTAGGGGAGACATTCTAACAGGGGAGACAGACACGCAAGGAAATAAAAGAAGAAACTCAGTGTTTTCTGCTCTTGATGTCTCCAAACTGACTATACAGAAGGCACTCTATACTGTCCATCCTTATTTTGAGAGATGGCTCTTTTAAATCTCTGGATTTGATGCCTCTTTACTGGAAAGTGGCAATGTTTTGAGACATAAACGCCTATCTATGCCATACATGACTACATTTCTTTTCTGATGTTGTGGACCTAAAGATGAAGTGAGAAAGGCTGAGAGAAGTGAGACTAGGGATTGAAAAGACTTTCAGATATTAAACATAAAAGATGAGTGAAAGAAAGATGATTTTTTTGATTTTGATGTATTTGAAGGAAGAAATCAGTGATGATTTCCTTAGATTCTGTGCTATTCTAATGAACAGGCTGCTTTTCAAGCTAAGAATATTTGGAAAACTCAGGTTTCATTTGTGGCTTCCTCATCTACTCCAAGCGGTGCTTTGTGAGTGGGCTTTTTCTTTGCTCAAAATTTTCTTTCCAGTCCTACTATGTCTTATTTTTAATTTGTTTCCCTATGTTGGTTGGCAAGGTCCCTGCTAAGTACTTATCAGGTTTTTGATGAATACCTGTGGATTGATTCTTGGGTGACCCACATCCTGTAACACAGATATCAGTGTACTGTCATCCTCTGGCTCCAGAAGCCACAACCACCTTCTCTGTGTTCATCATGTAACCACCTGCAGACCCAGCAACTCTTTGTCATCTCTTCAAGAAGCAACTTACCCAGATACCTGGTAGACCAAAGAAGATGTCACTGAGTGTTTTATAGGGAAGGCAGAGGAGGAGACTTTTCCACATCAATCAAGTTTTACATTTTCACTCAACAAAGGCTTTTTTTCCCTCAGCACGGTAGCAACCAAGGCTCTCTGCTCACCTTCCCAAATTGAGGCCCTTCTCTCAATTTCCTGGATTTTCTTAGGGCACTTCAACATTTTCATCTTTTTATCCTGGAGAACAATGAAAACTCTCATTATGAGAAATTTTTTTTACCAGCTGTGATGGTTAATTTTATTGTCAGCTAGACTGGGCTAAAAGATTCCTAGAGAGTTGGCAAACAGTACTCCTAGGTGTGTCTGTGTTTCTGGAAGAGATTAGCATTTGAATCTCTAGGCTGAGCACAACCTACCCTCACCAAGGTGGGCAGGCATCATCTCTGATCCACTGAGAGCTTGAGTAAAGCAAAAAGGCAGAGTAAAAGTCAATTTTCTTCCTGTTAGAACTGGAACATTTATTTTCTCCTGCCCTCAGATGTCGGTGCTCCTTGTTCTTGGACCTTCTAACTCAGACTGAATTATACTGCGGGTTTTCCTGATTCTCCAGCTTGCAGGTGGCAGATTATGGGACTTCTCGGCCTCCGTAATTGTGTGAGCCAATTCCCATGATACATCTTTGCTCTATCTCTATTTATGTTGAATCTATCCTATTGGTTCTGTTTTTCTAAAGAACCCTGGCGAAGAGACCAGCTTTAACCAACAAAATAACTGCCTATTAGCTTCATTCTAAAGCCCCTTTCTTGGCAGATTGCGCCTTTTTTCTCCAGCTGTCTGCCTCCCTTACTTGAGAGTAAATGTAGAAAGTAAAATGGGAAAAGTGAATATGTGACTTATATTTTTACAAACGATTGCTACAGTTTTAGCCATTAATTTTAGGAAAGGAGACAGAAAAGTTCAAAGAACAAATTTCCTTTGGTGTCTTGGATTCATGGCTTCTGTCCTTTTGTGTCTCTGGGCTTACTTAATTTGTTGGCTGCCTTTGCCATTTTTACAGAGCTTGTCATTTACTGACTTTTTGGTTGTCCTTGGATGAAGCTGGGATCTGTGTGAAAAATGAAATGTACTAACCCTATTCCTAGGGGTATTCACTATCACTAAACTTTTTTGAATATTTATTTCAGCCTCTTTGAGAAGGATTGCAAAATAAACTTATTTGAATTTTATCTTCCTTGCATTTTTAGCCTATCTTTGCTGGAGAAGCATGTTTAACAATGAATACAAATGTCAAAGTAAGTAGTGAGTGCTTGTATTGATGGTTTGCTCTTCAGAATGGAGACGTATTTAGAAAAATCTGTATCAAAACTTTTAAGAGAAACAACTCAGAACCTATACTCTCTCCTACAGGCGATCTTTCTCATCTTAATCTCCAAATATTCTTTGTGTCTTTGGAAGTAATTTGTGATCAGATGTAGTGGCCAGTTTCACTTTAGACAGCCCTTTTGGTCAGAAATGATTTATAGCGTGTGACTGCATCTTATACTTACACATCCATCTTTCCTTTCCTAACCAAACTGGAATTTATCTGCAAGAGTCTCTACTAGGGGGATGTTAAAAGTAACAATAACTGCTCTTATGTGTTATTTGGTATTTTTTGTTTAAGAAAAAATCCCCCAATGCCTGGGATAATATGCAGCTCGTCATATAATTATGGAATAAATACCCCTCAGGTTTCCAAACCCCAATCCTGATATAATTTTGGATAACCTTCTCTGTGTTCTCCATGTTTCTGGCTACTGTTAGTGGCTGTGGTGAAAGGACAGATCATTATATAATTATAATTGCTTATATTCGTTTTGTGTTTGTTTTGTAGAAGTATTATAGAAGGAGCTTTATAAATATTTTCTTTAATTCTCACAACAATCATAAAAGGAAGGTATGAACATCCCTCATTATAAAAAAGAAACTGGTTTAAGAGTTACACAGCTAAGGAAGAGCAAAGCTGAATTTCAAGCCACGTTTCTGTGGCTCCATGGCAGAGCTCTCTACTACGCCATGTTGTTTCTCTGCTCTTTTCCAGGATGCTGATGCAGCTCTTCCCAATTGTGCATTATCCTCTGACCCATGGGCTCACTCTATGACTTGCCTTGGCTGCCAGATTACAGTCCCAGGGCCATATCTGGACTAACCACATTCTTTGGATACTTTAGACCATTTGGCTGAGCTCTCCCTGGCCAGCCATTGCTACTGGGCCCCTTGCTACAAGTTTTGCCTAGTTTTCCTTATACCCCACTTTGCTGGCCCCCAAGTTTCCCTCCTATCCCAGCATGTCTTGCTTTTGAATTCATTTACATTAGGAAGGACCTATGAGTTGAGCCATCCTGAGAGCTGAATTTTAGAAAGAAATTGAATTAAATATTTTAAAATCAAAGAACACAATCTCAATTTCCTATCCACTTGAGGTACTGAAGGATTTTTAAAAACTTTAAGGAAGAAAAAAGCTCAAGTCACAGCTTTGCTTGATTTGCTTTGAATGAAATTGCCCAGTTGCTCCTGCTTTTTTTGTTATTCTGGGCTATCTGATATTGAACCATATAGCCTGAACATTGAGTTTTGTGTTCAAATTTGAGAGAGAGAGTGAGCGCACAAAAGTAAGTATTTGTAAAACTTGGGGAAAATAGCGGCAGCAGCGGTTACTTTCATTATCCCTATTGCTGCAACCCTGGAATTCTGGGTTCCTTGTTCTGTTGTAGTATCATCAGAACCTGGTGAAGCAGAACCTACCACCAACCCCAGTAGTCCTAATAATTTACTCTGGGTCCTACCTACCTCAGCATTCTCCTAAATGTAAGAAGGAACTTAAAGGTCAAGTCAACTGGCCAGGTTAGAATCCTGATTCCCAAATACTTAGAAAAATCTCTTCCCTCCTTAATACATCAAGGTGTGAGACTTTGAACATCTTTCTCCAAGAGTTTAAGAAATCATCTCACTCACTAGGTTTAAACTGAATCCCTTGAAATGACTAATATCCACCCTCAGTACCTCCAGCAACAGATGCCAACATGAAAAATTATACCTCCAAATGCTAATCCCATATGAGCCTGGAGGCCTAAAATGACGGAGCCAACCTCTTTGTGGGTCATCCCAGCTAGTGTGGTGGAGAGAAACGAGCTTGAGATGTGAAGCCAGAGGACCTTGGTGAGTCTAGCAGGAACCTCTAAGTGTGAGTGATTTTTAGATCAGTCACAAAACAGGGAAAATAAAAATACTCATTTCACAGGACGGTTATTTTTATTGAATAGGAATTATGAGTATTCAAATACTTTGTAAAAGTTAAGTACTCTACAGGTGATTGCTATTTCTGCTATTATTGTTTTAATTATTATTACCTTGTTATAGAGAAGGTAATAATTTTCTTTTCTTTTTTCTTTTTTTTAAATTATATTTTAAGTTCTAGGGTACATGTGCACAACATGCAGGTTTGTTACATATGGATACATGTACCATGTTGGTGTGCTGCACTCATTAACTCGTCATTTACATTAGGTATATCTCCTAA
>NW_016805783.1:3991408-3994516 GCF_001698545.2 Rhinopithecus bieti
GTGATGATGAGCATTTTTTCATGTGTCTCTTGGCTGCATAAATGTCTTCTTTTGAGAAATGTCTGTTCATATCCTTCGCCCTTTTATTTGAAAAGTTTCAGAAAGCAAGGAAGGGGAGTCTCATTTAAACTTGTGATCTTAAGAGCTAATAATGAGTAATTCTGGATCAGAGAAGTTGGCGAGTCAGGGTGTCAAGAAGCACAAAGATTCGAATGCTCAGGAATTTCACTCTTAACTTCTTGGATGAACTTTAAAAGGGAAACTTCAGGTCTCAGTTCAGTTAGGATCAACAAATCTTTAAGGAATTTCCTGTTCCATGTACTGTATTAAGTGCTAGGATTCTGAGTTAAATGAGACATCATTCCTGCCTTTTAGAAGATTACAGGCTAAGAGAGGAGCCAACAAAACAGACTATTTTGATGTACCATGGTAGTGTTAGAATGCAGGTACACTCATGGTGCTCACCAGCTTTCTCTAGATCTCCAAATCCAACTGGAATTTTTCAGTCCTTATCTTACAGGAATGCTTTGCTGATTTTGAACCTTGATACTCCTTTCTTCTTGAAAGTTGGGGACCTTCATCAATTTTCATCTCCTTCATGAATTCTCTTACTCTATCTTACCCTTAAACCCTGGTGATTCCAAAGGTTTCAGCCTTGGTCTTTGTTCTTTTCACTGAATGTTCCCTCCCTGGTCTCTCTCATCTGCTCTCTAGGTTTTAACTATCACAACATACTGTGATTCCTTATCTGTATATCTCCATGCTTAACCTCTCTAATGAGCTACAGATTCCCACATCTAGCTCTCTGTTGGGCTCTTTTGGATTTTCTTCAGGTTCACTTTGTTCCATACTAAGTCTCTTCGCTATAATTTGAGATTTGAGATACTTTCTAGATTTCCAGCATTTTGATAGTTTCCCACATTGATAGTCTCACCATTTCATGACACATTAAAATATTTTTGTTCTAGGCTATTTGGAAGAATGTGATTCAGGTACTTCCAGTCAGATACATCAGTACAAGACTTGGATAGTGAAGTAACATAAGGAGGCAGCTGTGGGAAGACTGACCATCTGGTAAGTGATGGTGGAGGAGTCTGGTTCTTCTGGGGCTCCTGTGGCAGATTTTTGGCATTCAGTCCCATGTGTGTTCAGGGACAAGTGGCTGGTGGCAATGGTGGCTAGTCTTTCCTGTGATTGAGTATTGCTTGTGGATGGTTTCAAGATATGCACCATTTAGATGGAATTCTTTGGCTTCTCTAGAAATTCTGCAAGCTAACCATACCCTTTAATACATTATCTTCTGTTTAAACCAGAGAGTATTGCTTGCAACTACCATACGAATTGCCATGGGCCTCAAATTAAAAGCTTTGATGTTATCTCTTAATGGAGTTATACATACATTTGTATTTATGTGTGTGTGTGTGTACATGTTATAAGCATTAATTTTTTGAATAGATTATGTTTCAGAGCAGTTTTAGATTCACAGCAAAACTCTGTGGAGAGTACAGAGAGTTTCCATATTCCCTGCCCCCACACATGCACAGTTTTCCCCATTATCAACACCCCCTACAAGATTGGTAGATTTGTTACAATCGATGAATCTACAATGACATGCCATTGTCACCCATAATTCATAGTTTGCACTATAATTTACTCTTAGAATTGTACACTGTATGGGTTTTGGCAAACATACAATTATATGTATCCAATATTATAGTATCATACAGAGTAATTTTGCTGCCCTAAAAATCCTCCATGTTCCACCTCTCTCTTCCTCTTTCCCCTTAAGCCCTTGGCAATCACTGATCATTTTACCTCTCTATGGTTTTACCTTTTCCAAAATGTCTTAGAGTTGGAATCACGTAGTTTTTCAGATTTGCTTCTTCAACTTAGTAATATGCATTTAAGTGTCTTCCATGTCTTTTCATGGCTTAATAGCTCATTTCTTCTTAGCACCCAATAGTATTTCATTGTCTAGATGTATCGCAGTTTATTTAACCACTCACCTACTGAAAGACATTTTGATTTTTTTCAAGTTTTGGCCATTATGAATAAAGCTTCTATAAACATCAATGTAAAGGTATTTGTGTGGAAATAAATTTCTATCTCATCTAAGTAATATCAAGGAGGATGATGGTTGGATTATGTGATAAAAGTGCATTCATTCTGTAAGAAATTGCCAAACTTTCTTCCAAAGTGGCTGTATCATTTTGGATTCTCGCCAGAATTAGAATGAATGAATGAGAGTTCTTGTTGCTCATCCTTGCCAGCAGACGGTGTTGTCAGTGTTTTGGATGTTGGCCATTCCAATAGATGTGTAATGGCATCTCATTGTTGTTTTATTTGAAATTCCCTAATGACATATGATGTTGAGCATATTTTTATATGCATATTTGCTTATAAGTATTACTTTTTAAATCATAAATTTGCAATTCTATTTTGGTTCTCTTTGTATTTCGTAGGGTTCTCTTGAGCTTTGAGATGGTCTGCCTAAACTTGAGGAAAGAAGGATAGGGCGTAGTGAAGAAGTAGACTGTCACATGTAAAGAGTGATACTACTGAAAATGAAATTGTTAGAGAATAGATGATATCTTTTCCTTTCTGAAGGAAATCAGAAATCTTTTCTGAAGGATTCTGAAGAGTGAATCAGAGTCTCATAAATGTGTTCTACTTGGCTGTTTGGTGAGCAGGAAAGAAGCTGTGAGATAGGTTTTTATGTGTAATGGCTCAACAATGACCTCAGGCCGATATAATGAGGGTGATCGTCCTCATCATATAGGAAATACCCCTGCATGCTTTCACCTTGACCCACTTCAAAGGAGGGAGTTTGCAAAGCTTATTGATCTATTAGCAAACTTCATTTCCCCTCTTTTTTTCTGAATAAGGAGCATCTACCTATCATAGATATTTTATTAAGATAAAATGTGATAACGGTGTGAAGGTGTTTTGAAAATGTGAAGTATTTTACAAATGAAAAAGTTTAAAGGATTGATTTTCCATTTTGGCTTCTTTTTTAAATTTTTATTTTTATTATTTTGTAATTTTTACAATATATATATTTATTATACTTTAACTTCTGAGGAACATGTGCAGAATGTTCAGTTTTGT
>NW_016805783.1:3996519-4004388 GCF_001698545.2 Rhinopithecus bieti
TGCTTAAGAAAATGACTAGAATAGAAATGCTGGGTAATAAATTTTTATTGAACATTTATTATGACACTATAAGAGGAAGCAATAGTTATAATACTGTTTTCATTGGATCATTAAAGGTCAGCAATTGCTAACACTTCAAGACTGTGAGAAGTTTTTAGGCCAAATTCTTATGTGCAAAAGCATAAATTCTCCCAAGGTTTAACACTAGTCAGACTCCTGATTAATGTTTAGATAAGCCAATGAATGTTGGCATGGACTAGTTAGATAATTTTACACTGCATGACATAGCTTAGCACTCTAGCTTCTGTAAATTTTAGAGATATTCATTCATCAACATTTGACTGTAACCACGATTGCAGAAGTCTAAAATATCTCTAGATTTCCTACTTTGTGACAACATCGTGCCTTTGGTAGTTGTGTGTTAAGCCCTAGGGTGAAAATATTCCATCCTAGAGCAAAATAGTTTTAAGCTGGTTGTTTGCTTAAGACTGGTGACTCATTGAAGGCTTCAGGGAACTGTTTTTCTTCATTTCAGTGGAAGTCTTCAGAAAGTGGAACTGAAGAACTCAAGTTGAACACATTAAAGAGGCTTTTAAAACAATTCACTTTTACGGTTCTGAAAACCTCACACCTAATAATTGCTAAATCAGCACACATGAAGATTTCAGTACTTAGCATTGCAAAGCAATCGCTTGACATTTAGTGATAGGAAGGGGCATCCAAGGGTTATGCCACTAGTGAAAGAATAAATGACCTTAGAGGGAAGGAAGTCAGAGGCAGATATGGAATTTACATGGCTCTGCACTGGGCAGTTGAGTGCTATGGAAAATAGAGGATAACAAATTAATTGGGAAAATGTTGGCAATGCCCAGTCTATATTAACTGAATTTAGCAAACCAAAAAAAATTCATGCAAGTTAATTTAAATCTCCTTTAAAAATGTGTATAACTTGACATACCTAGACCTGAGCTCATCATCTTTCCCATCTTCCCTGTCCCCCAACCAGCTTCTTCTCTTGACTCTTTTATAATTAGTGGCTCCCATGTTCCTGAGGTGTCTCAACCCAAGATCTGGAAATTATCAGAGGTTCTTCCTTCTTGGTTAGCCTCATATTTGGCACAAAGTCTTAATCAGTGTTACCTCTTAAGTGTTTCTCAAATTCATTTCTTTCTTTGAATCCACCAGCTTCATTAAATCACGACAAATGTTCCTGCCTTATCTCTTGTCACTCCTTTTTCTCACCTAGAAAACATCTATTTGGCTTTCAAAACTTGCTCCAAAGATTCCCTTTTTCCCATTAAGATAGGCTCCAATTCCTCATTGTGCAAGTAGAACAGTGATTCTCAGCCTTGGCTGTGCTTTGGAATCACCTAAAGTGTTAAAAAAAGAAAACTGATCTGCCCCCAGATATTCTGATTCAACCAGTCTGGAGTGTCATCTGTCATGGGATTGCTGGAATTGGTGATTGCTCCCTAGGTGATTCTAAGGTGCAGTCAAGGTTTGCAAACAACAACATTAAAATAATCTCCCCCTTATTTTGCCTCCTCTGCTGTATCTTATAACAATATTCTAAAGCCTGGTTAAACATCAACATTACTGAGGTGCTTTAAAAAATACAGATTCTTGGGGTTGTGGTGGGCAACCTTTAAGATGATCCCTGTCAAGTCTACCTTTTGGTGTCCACACCCTTGTAAACCCCCTCCTTGAGTTTGGGCGGGGCCTGTGACTTGCTTCTAACCAGTGGACTATGGCAACAGTGATGGTGATCATGTCAGGTTATGTAAGAATCCTTGTGAGTGGACTTGCTCTTCCCCCCGATGGCTTTGAAGAAGCAACTGGCCATGCTGTGAGAAGGCAGTGGAGAGGGCCATGTGGCAAGGAACTATGAGTGGACTTTGGGAGCTGCAAGTGGCAGTGCTTAGGAGGTGACCAAGGCAAAGGAGTGGATTCTCCAGTGAGCTTGGAAGATTTGTTGCCACTTGTGCCTTTAGAGGAGACCTGAGCCCTAGTGGACATCTTGGTAGCAGCTTGTAGAGGACCCGCATAAGCTGTGCCCAGAATCCTAAGCTGCAGAAATAGTGAGATAATAAATATGTGTTGTTTTAAGCTGCTAAGTTTGTGGCAATTTTTAATGCAGCATAGAAAACTAATATATCATAGCAGGCCTAGCATGGTGGCTCACACCTGTAATCCCAGCACTTTGGGAGGCTGAAGTGGGTAGACTGTTTGAGGCCAAGAGTTTGAGGTCAGCCTGGGCAATATGGCAAAACTCTGTCTCTACAAGAAATACAAAAATTAACTAGGTGTGGTGGCTTGCACCTGTAGTTCCAGCTACTTTGGAGGATATGGTGGGAGGATTGCTTAAGCCTGGGAGGTTGAGGCTGGAGTGAGCTGTGATTGTGCCACTGCACTCAACCTGGGTGACAGAGCAAGACCCTGTCTCAAAAGAAAAACAACAACAACAACAACAAAAACTGCACATAAGGCCTGTTAACTTTTTTCGTTATAACCTGTCCTACTTAAGGCCTCCTTTTAAGGTGAAAAGATACAGACTACTTCCCTGGTCAAATACCTGTATTCCTCTGGAATGACATAAGAGCTGTCATCTTGAAATCCATGCAAGTTAACCTCAGGACCCCCAATCCAGCTCTTCCATTCCCAAAGCCTTCATATAAGAATGTGCTGGTAATGAGAGCAAAGGTCAAACCCGTGGTGTTTTCGGGGGCTTCTGATCTTACTGGTGATGCTTGGAGGTAACCTCATGTGGAAGGAAATGCCAAGGTGTACTGTCAGATAGGTGGTTCCCAGGACTTGAGGGGGCGTTTAGTGAAATGAGAGGGCTGACTGACCTGGTTAGTGAAACCAGTTCTGCTAAAGAATCACCACTCATCTTTTTTCTGATGTGAGATCTTCCTGTTGAAATTTGAAAGCTGAGGGCCAGGTGATAATGTTGAGAGGCCTCTTTTTGGGATTACTCCTTTGGGATGCCCCCTTTGGAACAGGTTCTAGGGCCCCTATTTTCCTAACTCAGCAATGGAGTAGGTGATTTTCAAAGCAGAGACTGTTGTCAGCTATATTTAGGCAAAGATTTGATGGGCATGTTAGGGAGGAAGTGGCGGGAATTCTACACTGGGCAAGAGGTTGGATGATACAACTTTCAAGGTCTTTTCTAATCTAAGATATTTGATTCTAGGAGCTGCACTACTCCTAAAATAATTTAGTGAGAAGGAAATTAGGATCTAGGTAAATCAGATGGTCATTAGTACTAGTCTGCTGATAAATGTCCACTCACCTCTCCTAGTCCAATAGCATCTATAAGTTGGCAGGATATTATCAGACTTTCTAAATCAATTGCCTATTAGAGTTCCTTTAATCATTATTTTAGATTTTTAAAAATGCATATTATTCCAAAATGAGATACTATTTTGGCTCCAAAGAAACATATTTCTGGTAATTTACAGTTGGTTTCATGAGTCACCTTACACATTAGCATTCAATTCATTATTTTTCATAGTAAACTTTCCAGTAATTATCTTATCTTGAATTCTACATTTAAAATATCAATTTTCTTTTTGAAATACAGTAAAGAATAAAATACCTTTTCAATAGGGTTTCTTTCTTATACTAGAGATATTGAGTATAACTTGGAATACCTAATGAAGAGTCAGAGTATTTTTCTTAGCATTTTTTTGATAAATTTCTTATGATTTTCCTTATATTTTTCTTGAAAGTAGTAATCCTTTAGTACCATTGAATCATTGATTTCTTGTTAAATGTTGAGTGGGTGTTTTTTGTTTTTTGTTTTTTGTTTTTATCACATCACTTCTGACACCAAATGAGAGGATTTTCACCTCCTGAAACCAAATACATGATGTCTTTTCCAACACCCCTTTTCTAACTCTTTGACAGGGTTCAATCCCACGAGACTGCCCCATTTCAGATGCCACCTGCAAGTCCCAGGCCAACTGTATTTCTAACTGACAGGCTATAAACTGGGGATTCTCACAACCCTCAGGTTTGATAATCTGCTTAAATGGCTCACAACTTAGGAAGGCACTTCGCTTACATTTAATGGTTGAGTTGTAAAGGATACAGATGAATTGCTTGATGAAGAAGTATATGAAGTGAGGTCCAGAAGGGTCCCAAGCACAGAAGCTTCTGTTCTTGTGGAGTTGGGATGCACCACTTTCCAGCATCTCAGTGTGTTTACCAACCCAGAGGCTCTCAGAACTCTATGACTTAGGGCTTTTTATGGAGGGTTCATTCCATACATTGTCTTCCTTCTGTGTATGTGTATCTCAGTGTCTTCTCCTTATAAGGACACCCACCAGTCATGTTGGATGAAGGGCCCACTCTACTCTAGTAGGACCTTAACTTACATCTGAATTGTATCCACAAAGCCCCTATTTCCAATTAAGGGGTCACATTTATAGTTTTTGGGGATTAGGACTTTGCTGTGTCTTTTTGGGAGTCATAATTCAACCCATAGCACCACCTATTGGGGTTAGTTAGGAAGCATTGAACTTGAATACCCCAAATGCTGTACTGAGGGCTTCAGCTGTTGGCATTGTGAGCCCATCAAGAGTTCTGAATGTTTGTGCCTGTTGCAGAGGAGGGTGACAGGCTCATACATAAAGAGTTATTAAGTTGCTAGCTGGCAGTAGAGAAAACTGGAAAGACAAATGATTTCAGGAGGGGAGGCCAGATAATTAGAGTTGGAAGAGACCTTATAGATAAGATGGTTAAACCTCATTTTGTGGATGAGGAACTAGTTAGGGGATAGTGACAATGGTGTGAGGATGGATGATGGAGCCTGGATTGCTGTGGCCTGGTGCTGCCTGGTTCCTGCCTCCTTTTGCCTCTCCAGAAGTCACTCGACACATGCGCCAGCCGTACTCTTAGCTACCGGGTTCTGATTCTAGGAGATCTAGCTACATACTGAGGGATTCAGCATTAGACCCCTTCTAACCTTATGTCACAGTCCTAATAATCTGTTTGAGGTCCCAAATCCCTTGTGTGCTTGCTTGGGCATTGGTTTCTGTGTCCTCCCTGTGCCCGAGTTCACATCCTCAACACTGGGCCTCTGTCTTCTCGTCCGGCCCCTCGCCAGGACCTGCTTCAACTTGTGAGTCCCACAGCCTGCTGGAAGGCTGCCGAATGCCAGCTTTCTGCCTGTGCACCTGGACGGCCAGGTTGCTCCTTCTCCTGATCCTGGAACCGAAGTCTGTCACTCTGTCCTCCAGATGTAGACTGTCTGCAGCCTTTTGTCTTTTGGGTACTTTTTGCTGAATCCTCTGGATGGAACGTGCAGTACCTTTGTTTCCCTGCTGCCTGACTTGTTGCAGAAGGTGGTGATGTTCTAGATGCCTGCCTCTGCCAGTTTTCCCTCCTCATCCAGTTAACCAGAGTGGGACTAACTGTTGAGAAGGGATGGGAAAAGCCTGGAGTCCTGTCTGACTCTGCGGTGAAGAGAATCTTTCGTAATTAACCATTTCAATGCACTTAGAGGAACAAAATATGTAACAGTGTGTGTGGTGTGATAGAATTTATATTGAAAAGGTGATATACACTTGTATATGTACAGAATACTTTGGGAAGCATCTATAATCTGGTCACAGTAGTTGCCTCTGGAAAGAGGAACTGGGGGCCTTTGGGACAGGAGTAGGAGCTGAGACTTAATTTCCACTATATTTAAGCAATAGTTGATTGCTTCCATTTTGGTCTTGCTTTGTCACCCAGGCTGGAGTGCAGTGGTGCAATCATAGCTCACTGAAGCCTCAAATCCTGGGCTCAAGCAGCCCTCTCACCTCAGCGTCCAGAGTAGCTGGGACTAGAGGCACCACCACCACCACCACCACCACCACCTACATTCTTTTTTTTTTTTTTTTTGGAGGTGGTGTTTGGTTATGTTGCCTGGGCTGGTCTTAAAACTCCTGGCCTCAAGCAATTCTCCCATCTCAGCCTCCCAAAACTCTGGGATAACACTTGTGAGCTACCTCGCCTGGCCTAATTGCTTCCATCTTAAAACTCTGTACATGTATCACCTATTCTATAAATAACTTAAAAAAATAAAGCAAAAATACATTTGAGACGTTTTACTAAGTAAAGCAACCTTGGGGTGACTTTTAAAATTTTGCAATATTGTCATTAAAAGTAAATGTATTTGTTAGCTAGATTTAAATGTCTTCATACTGCATTTTCTAGATCGAGAAACTGTGTGTTTGAAGGGACCAGTCTTATGTGACAGCAGATAGAAATACCTAGTTGGTCTGGGTGTTTGAATGCTGATGCTCTATTTGTGGCTGTCTTTTCTGATGTCCATGTTGCTTTGGGCATTTAACAGTAAACCCATGTTGTTCTCCTTGCTTTAAAGTTTAAAGTTACATTCTAATTCTCATGGAGTGAAAGGTAAGACTAATTATACTGCCTGTATGACCGAGAAAGAAGGATGACCTTGTCCCATATGCTAAAGGACCTGAAATCTAGAGAACAACTTGACACATCTATTTCCAGACAGAGCAGCAGTGACTGGCAGGAAGACAAAGAGGAGGCGGGTCTATAAGGAAGACGTCTGGTTGGCAGCGGTGAGTGGGAAACGTGCACGTGGCCACTTGCACGGGGCCCTGCATGGAAACCTGGCCGAGAGGAGAAATGGGGACTGAATTGCGTCTGCCGTGGGTGTGTGACGGAACTGCTATTCTTATTATGCCTTTAGTATTACCTTTGTCTCCAGGCCAGTACATTCAAAGAGACAAGAATGAATAATTATGGGAACCAGATGGGACATTCTTGTCATTTTTGCAGTGTTTTCCAGCACATTGTCACCAAATCACCAAACAAGACAATATTGCAAATATCTGTAATCTTTGGGTGGCTTAAACAATGGAAGTACTTGGAATTGGAAAATAATGGATTAAAATTAGGCATAACATTTACTTTGTCTTTAATTACTTCAATTCAAAGAAGAGTACATTTGAGCTGAGTACCCTGTTCTTGCAATTTGGCCCTCCATGGGTGTCCAGTGGCTCTTTAGTGAACAGCCACTAGCAGATGGGAGAGAGGCTCACAGCCCGAGGATTAATCAATTAAATCCAACATGCTTACTGAACACCAGTCATAATCTAGAAACTGGTGAAGATAAATAAAGCATCGTTCTCAGTCTCCGCTGGGAAAGATGACATTTAAAAAATGTACAGGTCCATAATCCCTGAGTCACATTTCTGAAATCCATAAACCTCATAAAATTGAATTCTTTTTTTCCACAACTTTTCTGGCAGCAAAACTTGAACTGATGTGAGTCTATTTATGTATATCCTTTATTTGTCCCACTTAGTGTAGATCTTCATATGTTTTGCTTAAGAAAGATTAACGGGGTATTGCCCCAGATCCCACTGCAGAAGTTACATAATATTGTTGATTATGCACGAGATTTCTTTCCTAAAATCCCCACAATTCAGAATTCTAAAACATACTGGGTGCCAAGGGGTTGGGATTAGGGTCTTTAGACCTGTAATTCTTCAAAACTTCTTGCTCTGGAGAAGACCCTACTTTGAGGGCACCTGATATCTTCTGGGATGAGGACGTAGGCTATGTTGTCTCTGCTTGCTACAAAGAACTTCAGTAAGTAGCAGCTTCAACCTGAACTAAGGTCTTTTTTCTCCAGTTAGAATCCTAAAATTTCCTTAGGTTTTTTTGAATAACTTTCTTTCTTCACTGAAAGTATTGCCTTGCCAAGGATTTATTCATTTTTCCTATTAGAGAGATTAATACCTCCCAAGTTTCTCCTTAGATATATTGTTTAATCCTGGTGTAGTTTTTTTTTTTTTTTTTTTTTTTTTTTTTTTTTTTTTTTTTTTTCAGATTTTTTTA
>NW_016805783.1:4005713-4038352 GCF_001698545.2 Rhinopithecus bieti
TTTTTTTTTTTTTTTTTTTTTTTTTTTTTTTTTTTTTCAGAGTTTTAATTTGTCTGTGTCCTATTTAAGCTGTAGAGGACTCCATTTGAAATATTAGGTATGGTGGCATCCAGGAGTCGGCCTCCAACCCAGGAAAGTTTCTGTCTTCAGATAAAATAGCTTTCTGCAGTCTTAATAGAAAGTTTCTAAATAATGTTCGTTTCAATTCTTCTTTCCTCCTGGTCTTTTCCCTGTAGATTAACAGTAGCTTGTTTAAAGTTTTGTTGGAACAGGTGCTAAATTCCCTTTCTTTGGGAATACAAGAGCAAGCCCACATGAGAAGATACGTGGATATGCAGTTCTTTCACATGAGTGGGACAGTGGCTTGAACTGACCATCATTCCTGTGAACTTTGAGGAGGCTGAAGTTGTGTGTATAGGCAGATTCTCCTTTAGAGCTTCTGGCATTTGAGATATAAACCCCCCTCACTGGATGGAGTGGGGGCCTTTTCCAGGGACTTGAGAGACTGCAAATGTAGTGTTGAGTTCCTGATACTTCTTGTAAGGGGAACCCTTTCCTGGTTCAGGGGAGGACCAAGAACCCAGGGAGGGAGTAGCCTGGGTGACTCCCCCTACAGGAATTGAAGAGAACAGCAGGAAGGCTTTAGGTGTCTGAAGAATCATGCAACAAAGTAAAACCAGGATTAAAAACAGCAAATAAATTTGTAATAGTTTTAGTTAATGTGGTCTGTTTCCCACCCACATCAGTTAGGAGAAAAGCTGGTAAAAAGACAGTAAAAGCTAGTGTGATTATTTTAGGGAGAGCAAGTAAGAATTCCTTTTATTATCTGGAATCTTCCCTTCTCTTCCACTTAAAATTTTACTTCAAAATATAATTTTCATAGAAAATTTAGAAAAGACTGCTCATTCATAGAAGAAAATTAAAAGTCCTCTTATCCTGCTGCATAGAGATAATCACTTCTGTCATTCTGGCATACACCCTTACTTTTTTCTATACCTGTTTTTAAAGTGCCCAGGCATTTACAGGCTTAACAATAATTTATTTCCCTTTTCTTTTTTCCTTCCTTACCAAACTTGTTCAGAACAGAGTCTGTCTTTGCAGAATCAGGGAATCGTGAGTTTTACTCTGAGCTTATCCTAAGAAATGTTTAGGTTGAGTAGTTTGAAGGTGGTAGGAAAAAGAATCCCTAATAATTTTAAATGTAATACTCTTTCCTGCTGTGATCATTTATCAGACACAGCAAGGAAAACCCTGGAAATGTACATGTAGCAGGGAGTCATTGTGCAGCATGTAGACTAAATTGTAGCCAGTGCAGGGAAGGTGCTGGGCACAGAGTGAAATAGGCTTTGGAGACCCTCAAAGTAGGGCGCTGTTCACATTTACTCATGAAGGACACTGGGGGCTGCACTCCCATGGGAGACAGAAACCAGTTATTGTCTACTTTACAGTCCAGTTAGATCTTTTATGTGTATTGTATGTGTATGAGCACCTCAGTCTTGTGAATCTCAGAGGGGTGCTAATTAAAGACATCAAATGACTGAGTAGTATAGATGTTTATAGCAGTTGATACAGGGGTGAGGGCAGTTCTCACCTAGAAATGAAGTACTTTAAGAAGTTTTTTAGCAAAGTCACTGCTTAGGTAAAATTGCAAATATGAAACTATAGAGAGACAATCTGGCAGCCCCCTCCCATTTATTTTGCATCTCAGATAACCCAAAAGCACATGGTGTTAGAGGGGATGCTGAGTCTTTTCCTTCCTGTCTCCCGTAGAGGATGTGTGAAATGAACAGCTAACGTGAGGGCATTTGAGAAACTTTCAGGGGAAAAGTAAGTGTCGACTTAGTGGGTCTAAAAGCACAGTCAGCTTTATGTTAAGACTTCTTCCCCACTCGAAATTTACCTAGGATGTGTTGGAGACTTATGCCTATATACCCACACACACACAAATATATATACACATACATACACACCCACCCACCCACCCACCCACACATATATAAGTTGTAATATAAATATGTAAAATTATTATTAAATTTAAAATACATAGATAAAAGTACAAAATATTTATAAATATGTAAATTATACATTTTATGTATAAACACATATGAAATATATAAAAATTTTAAACTGCAACCTTCTCCCATCAAGCCATCTATCTGGCTTGAAGCCTTTGGAAATGCCCCCACTAAAGATCTGGAAGGAAAGTAAACTGTACAGAGTTACAGAATCAGTCAGGGTCATTATCTAAACATGCTCACAATTTTACAAGAATTTTTGCCATCTTGGTTGCCAAAGGTGTTTCTTAAGGAAGAAATGCTTTTGCCTGACAATTTTCCTTGCACAGGTCTGAGTTACACTGTGTTATATCAGAGCGCCCTGGTGAGTTAAATAACGTGTTGTCACTGAACATCATTTTTAGTTTCTTTGGGGATTGGCCATTTCAGATGCCTATTGAATAGGGGATGTTTTTACTTCATTATTAGAATGAGAATGAATCACCTCAGATTCTCATCTTTCAAGGTGAAGTCTCTCAACTCATAATTTTTTTCCCTCTGAGATAGTAGATAAAAGCTAAAATTTTAGAAAACTCTTAAAATTGAAGGAATGTTTAGCCTTTTCATCTAAGAGTCTGCAATTATAAATAAACCAACTGTTAGTCTTGAAAGGGTAGTGTTTAATTCTGTATGGAAACATCCTCTGGCAACTCATTTGCTTCTGATATTCTCTGAGGATTTCCAAAGATTCTGATCACAGTCTTGTGTTTATTTACCTTCTTTACAAAATACAGCCAAGGGCTGAGCAATTAAGATTTTAATTTTATGCAATGTTATTTCTCTCCTTCACTTAAAAAAATTGAAGAAATGCCTGTTCAGAACAGAAATGTTAGTAACCTTTTCTTTGTTTATTAGGCATCTATAGCATGTGTCAAACTACTCATATAATATGGAATTAATTACTTTGTCATGCGCTGTGAATTTTTCATAATTTTACTGATGGTGGTTTGCATAGAGCAGGTGCTCAGTGTCTTATAAACTGACTACAATACATATTAATATATATTGCCTTTTGATCTGATTATACCATTACACTCATCTTTTGTTTTAAAATTTTTAACAGCTCAACTGAGCTCTAATTACATCTGTGAGATGTAATTCGCATACCATACAATTCACCATTTAAAGTGTACATTTTAATGTTTTTTAGTATATTCACAGTTGTGCAACTATCATTACTATCTATTTTGGGGCCATTTTCATCATCTTGTATTCATTAGCAGTCACTCCTTATTTCCATCCAACTCCTCCCTTGCCCCTAAACCCTAGACAACCACTGATATACTTTCTGTCTCTATAGATTTGCCTATTCTGGACATTTCATATAAATGGACTCATACAATGTATAGTCATTAGTGACTGGTTTCTTTCACTTAGCATAACGTTTCCAATGTTCATCCATGTTGTAGTATGCATCAACACTTAATTACTTTCAATTGCTGAATAATGTTCTATTTTATGCATTGTATTAGTTCGTTTTCATGCTGCTGATAAAGACGTACCTAAAACTGGGAGCAAAAAGATGTTTAATTGGACTTACAGTTCCACGTGGTTGGGGACGTCTCACAATCACGGTGGAGGATGAAAGGTGCTTCTTACGTGGCAGCAGCAAGAGAGAATGAGAGAAGAGGCAAAAGTGGAAACCCCTGATAAACCCATCAGATCTCATGAGACTTATCCATTATCATGAGAATAGCATGGGAAAGATGGGCCCTATGATTCAATTATGCCCCCATGGGTCCCTCCCACAACACACAGGAATCTTGGGAGATATAATTCAAGTTGAGATTTGGGTGGGGACACAGCCAAACCATATCATTCCACCCCTGGCCCCTCCAAATCTCATGTCCTCACATTTCAAAACTAATCGTGCCTTCCTAACAGTCCCCCCAAATTTTAACTAATGTCAGCATTAACCCAAAAGTCCCTAGTCCAAAGTCTCATCTGAGACAAGTCAAGTCCCTTCTGGCCTATGAACCTGTAAAATCAAAAGCAAGATAGTTAATTCCTAGATAAAATGGGGGAGGGGGGGAGTGGTACAGGGTTGGGTAAATACAGCCATTCCAAGTGGGAGAAATTGGCCAAAACAAAGAGGTTACAGGGGCCATGCAAATCTGAAATCCAGCGGGGCAGTCAAATTTTAAAGCTCCAGAATGATCTTCTTTGACTCCAGGTCTCACATCCAGGTCATGCTGATATAAAAGGTGGGTTCTCATGGTCTTGAGACCATGTGGCTTTGCAGGGTACAGCCTCCCTCCTGACTGCTTTCATGGGCAGGCATCGAGTGTCTGTGGCTTTTCCAGGTGCATGGTGCAAGCTGCCAGTGGATCTACCGTTCTGGGGTCTGGAGGACGGTGGCCCTCTTCTCAGAGCTCCACTAGACGATACCCCAGTAGGGCCTCTGTGTGGGGGCTTTGACCCCACATTTCCCTCTGTACTTCCCTAGCAGAGGATCTGCATGAGGGCCCTGCCCAGCAAACTTTTGTCTGGACATCCAGGGGTTTCCTATATATCTTCTGAAATCTCGGCAGAGGTTCCCAAACCTTAATTCTTGACATCTGTGCACCCACAGGCTCAACACCACATGGAAGCTGCCAAGGCTTGGGGCTTCCACCCTCTGAAATCAAAGTCCAAGTTCTAAATTGGCCCCATTCAGCCATGGCTGGAGTGGCTGGGACACAGGGCACCAAGTCCCTAGGCTGCATATAGCATGGGACCCTGGGCCTGGCCCATGAAACCATTTTTTCCTCGTGGACCTCCAGGCCTGTGATGGAAGGGGCTGCTGTGAAGGTCTCTGACATAGCCTGGAGACATTTTCCCCATGGTCTTGGGGATTAACATTAGGCTCCTTGCTACCTATGCAAATTTCTGAAGCTGGGTTGAATTTCTCAAAAAATTGTTTTTTCTTTTTTATTGCATCATCAGGCTGCAAATGTTCTGAACTGTTATGCTCTGCTTCCCTTCTAAAACTGAATACTTTTAACAGTACCCAAGTCACCTGTTGAATGCTTTTCTGCTTAGAAATTTCTTCCACCAGGTATCCTAAATCATCTCTCTCAAGTTCCAAGTTCTACAAATCTCTAGGGCAGGGGCAAAATGCAACCAGTCTCTTTGCTAAAACACAAGAGTCACCTTTGCTCCAGTTCCCAACAAGTTCCTCATCTCCATCTGAGACGACCTCAGCCTGGACCTTATCATCCTTATCACTATCAACAATTTTATCAAAGCTATTAAACAAATCTCTAGGCGCTTCCAAACTTTCCCCCATTTTCCTGTCTTCTTCTGAGCCCTCCAAACTGTTTCACCTTCTGTCTGTTACCCAGTTCCAAAGTCCCTTCCACATTTTCATGTATCTTTTTAGCAACGCCTACTCTACTGGTACCAATTTACTGTATTTGTTTTCAGACTGCTAGTAAAGACATACTCGAAATTGAGAACAAAAAGCAGTTTAATAGGACCTACAGTTCCACATGGCTGGAGAAGGTCTCACAATCATGGTGGAGGGCAAAAGGTATTCTCTTGCTGGTGGCAGCAAGAGAGAATGAGAGAAGAAGCAACGGTGGAAACCTCTGATAAACCCATCAGATCTCATGAGACTTATTCACTATCATGAGAATAGCATGGGAAAGACTTGCTCCCATGATTCAATTATGGCCTCCTGGGTCCCTTCCACAACATGTGGGAATTTTGGGAGATTCTATTCAGGTTGAGATTTGGGTGGGGACACAGCCAAACCATAGCATGCATATACTACATTTTGTTGATCATTGACTACATTTTGTTGATCTATTCATCTGTTTTTAGACGTTTATTTTTTTCTCAGCTCTATTAAGTGTAATTGACAAATAAAAATTATATATGCAGTATTTATCAGGCACAATATAATTTGATGTATGTATGCATAGTGATATGGTTAAAAAAGCAAATTAACATATCAATCATGTCACACACTTTTTTTGTGGTGAGAATATTTAAGATCTACTTTCAGCAATTTTCAAGTATACAATATATTAATATTAGCTATAGTCACCATGCTATATAATAGATCTATGAAACTATCCTAAGTGAAACTTTGTACCCATTGACCAATATTTTCCTGTTTCCCACTATCCTTCACCCCCTGACCCTGGCAACCATCATTCCAGTCTCTGCTTCTGGGAGTTCAGTTTTTTTTAGATTCCACATATAAGTGAGATCATGAGGTATTTGTCTTTCTTTGTCTTGCTTATTTCACTAAGCATAATGTCCTCCAGGTTCATCCATGCAGTTACAATGATAATATTTCCTTCATTTTAAAGGATGAACAATATTCCTATATGTGTATCTATTATATATATATGTTATATATACATCACATTTTCTTTATATATTCACCTGTTGATGGATGCTTAGGCTGATTTCGTGTCTTGGCTATGGTGAGTAATGTTATAATGAACATGGGAGTGCAGATATTTCTTCAACATGCTGATTTCATTTCCTTTGGATGTGTACACAACAGTGGGATTGCTGGATCATATGATATTTCTAGTTTTAATTTTTTGGGGAACGCCCATGCAGTTTTCTGTAATGGCTGTACTAATTTACATTCCCACCAACAGTATACAAAGGTTTCCTTTCTCCACACCCCCACCAACACTTCTTATCTTTTTGATAATAGTCATTCTGCAGGTGGGAGGTGATAGCTCATTGTGGTTTTAATTTGCATTTCCCTGATAATTAGTCATGATGAGCATTTCTACATATGCCTGTTTGTCATTTGTATGTCTTCTTTTGAGAAATGTCTATTCAGGTCCCCTGCCCATTTTTAAATTGGGTTATTTGTTTTCTTTCTATTGCATTGCTTGCATTCCTTATATATTTTGGATATTAATCCCTTATCAGGTATGTAGTTTGCAAATGTTTTCTCCCACCCTGTATGTTGTCTCTTGGTTTTCTTTTTCTGTGCAGAAGCTTTTAAGTTTGATATAATCCCATTTGTCTATGTTTGCTTTTGTTGCCTGTGCTTTTGGGGTTATAGCCACGAAATCATTGCCCAGACTAATGCCATGGAGCTTTTTTCCCCTACGTCCTCTTCAGGTAGTGTTACAGTTTCAGGTCTTACATTGAAGTCTTTAATTCATTTTTGAGTTGCCGTTTTATATGGTTTGAGGTAAGGGTACCATTTCATTCTTCTTCATGTAGATTTTCAGTTTTCCCAATGTCATTTATTGAGGAGAGTGTCCTTTCTCTATTATGAGCTCTTGGCACCTTTGTTAAAGATCAGTTGACCTTAAATGCATGGATTTATTCTTGAGCTCTCTATTCAGTTCCATTGGTTAATATGTCTGCTTTTGTGCCAGTTCTATGATGTTTTGATTACCATAGCTTTGTAGTATATATTGACATTGGATACTTTGATGCCTCCAGATTTGTTCTTTTTGCTTAAGATTGCTTTGGCTTTTCAGAATCTTTTGTGGTTCCATACAAATTTTAGAATTGTTTGTTTCTGTGAAAAATGCCATTGCCATTTTGATAGGGATTGCATTGAATCTGTAGATAACTTTGGGTAGTATGGACAATTTAACAATTTTAATTTTTCCAATCTGTGAATACATGATATCTTCCCATTTATTTATTTCTTCTGCAATTTCTTTCCTTAACATTTTATAGTTTTTAGTATACAGGTCTTTTACCTCCTTAAATTTCTTCCTAAGTTTTTTTCTTGATATTATTGTAAATGAGACTGTTTCCTTAATTTCTCATTTGCATAGTTTGTTGTTAGTGTATAAAAACACTACTGATTTTTTCTATGTTGATTTTCTATTCTGTGACATTACTGAATTCATTTATTCGTTCTAACAGTTTTTTGGTATATTGTTTAGAGCTTTCTATATATAACACCATATCATCCGCAAGCAGAGAAATTTACTTCTTCCTTTCCTATGTGGATGCATTGTGTTTTTTTTCTTGCTTAATTTTCCTAGCTAGGACTTCCAGTACTATGTTGAATAAAAGTGGTAAGAGTGGACATCTTTGTCCTATTCCTTAAGCTGATAGACATTTAATTCGTTTTCACTTTTCTGGTTATTGTAAATAATGTGCTATAAACATTCATTACAGATTTTTGTGTGAATATACGTATGTTTTTCTCTTGGGTATATGCTTAGGAGTGGAATTTCAGGTTCATATGGAAACTCTGTGTTTAACTTTTTGGGAAGATGCCAACTGCATAAAGATAATGATAATTATAGTCACTGTGTATGTTGTATTATATCTCTGCTGCAGACAATGGTTAAATTATAAATGTTATATGTAAGTGTAGATTTAAAGTACTAGTTTATAATGAGTTAAGTTGGCTTGAAAGAAATATAAGTGTGGGGATGTTTTTGCGGACAAAAGCAAGAAGATGCTATTGCAAGTCTGTAGGAAGAGACCTTCACAGGTACATTAAGGAAAATAATAGGCTAGTTGAAAGATCCACGAAGGGTTAAAACTCCCGCACAAAACAGGCACTTAGAACACACCCTTGGGGAGGTAAAGACTACAGTAAAGGTTTATTTCATGAACAAAGGCATGCAACATGTTTGTTGCATGAACAAAACAACTTCTTTTGCATTAGGAAAGAAAATATATGTATCATGTTTACCATAGTACAAATAACATGTAATTATGAAAATATATACACAAATTATCTGATACTTCTTCTTTCAAGAGTTAAAGCCTAATTACTCTCCCCTTGAATGTGAGCTGGATTTAGTGACCCGCTTTTAAGAAACAGGTAGAAGTGGAAGTGATGCCGAACACTTTGGAGAACAGGTCATAGAAAGGCACTGTGGCTTCTGCCTTGGTCACTTTCTCTAGAATTATTCACTTTGAGGAAAGCCAGCTTCCATATTGCTCTATGAAGAGACCCACATGATGAAGAACTGAAGCCTCCAACAAACAGCCACATATCTAAACTTGGAAGTGAATCCTCCAATCTCAGTTGAGCTTTTGGATTACTGTAGCCTGTCCCCCCATCCTGTGAACAGATTGACTGCAACCTCATGATAGTCCCTGAAGCAGAAGAACCTCATAAATGACTTTAAAATTCTTAACTCTCAGAAACTATGCAAGATAATAAACATCTGTTGTTTTAAACTGTTAAGCTGCTAGGTTTTAGCATAATCTGTATAAGCAATAGATAAAAAATATACAAGGGGAAACCTCAGTAACTAATAGTGGTAGTGATGATGGTGGTGATGATGATGATGAAAGAGGAGGAGGAAGCTGCTGGTATGAGCCCCAAAGTCTCCTGTTTGGGAGGTAAAATAAATCTTTTTTATAAAACCCTTTTGTATTTTTTATTTTTTTTTCTTAACTATGGAGTAAAGAGTGTTGCAATGTTGCTTCAAGGGAGAGGCTCTTGCTGGTGAGTTGAAGAAACTCTACTTGTTCCTGACTGCGTTGGTTTCTCTCTTGGCACCTTGACCCTGTGATGCTTTATGGGAGGATACACACAAGTGATATTTCATTTCATGCAGAGCTCTCTGCCTAGATGTCAGCAGACTGCTTTTTCACTTTCTGTGTGAAAGTTCAGGTCACTGAGCAGAGAGTTAGTTTATCAAAATTACTTACCTAGACAAAATTCAGGTACAATCTAAAAATCTGTACTTACATATGCATAAATGACTGTTGTAACTTCTGTCATGTTTGTGCTTTAAAATAGAAATAAGGACAGTTGTCTTTGGGTTCTGTCAGTCATTAACCTTGCATAGCTGAACTGTAGAGCAAGGATCCCCAGCCCCCAGGCCATGGACCAGTACTGTCTGTGGCCTGTTAGGAACTGGGCCACACAGAAGGAGTGAGTGGTGGGTGAGTGAGCATTACTGCCTGAGCTCTGCCTCCTGTCAGATCAGCCACAGCATTACATTCTCATAGGAGTGCGAACCCTATTGTGAACTGCGCATGCGAGGGATCTCGGTTGTGTGCTCCTTATGAGAATCTAATGTCTGATGATCTGAGGTGGAACAGTTTCATCCTGAACCTCATGATCACCACAATCCATGGAAAAATTATCTTCCATGAAACCAGTCCCTGGTGCCAAAAAGGTTGGGGACCACTGCTTTAGAGGACTGCATAAGGATAATGATATTAATAGCCACTACGTATAAGCTAAACACCTCACACAAACATATACATAATCTACTATGCTCAGCCAATCCTGATCACTGAGAAGAAGATTGCTTTTCAAAGATGTTAATTAACCCAAGGGTACTAGCAGTGGTGAGACTTGGCTTCAAATCTGGTTCTCATTGTCTCCAGAGGATGAGTTCCATCAATACCTAGTTTATTGAGAGTTTTTAATATGAAAGGGTGTTGAATTTTATCGAAGGCCTTTTTTGCATCTATCGAAGTAATCATGTGGTTTTTGTCATTGGTTCTGTTTATGTGATGGATTACATTTATTGATTTGTGTGTGTTGAACCAGCCTTACATCCCAGGGATGAAGCCGACTTGATTGTGGTGGATAAGCTTTTTGATGTGCTGCTGGATTTGGTTTGCCAGTATTTTACTGAGGATTTTTGCATCAATAATAGAAATACCTGCGGCTGGGTAATTTATAATTTTTCTTTTTTTGTTGTGTCAATGTAAATTAGTTCAATGATTGGGGAAGACAGTGTGGCAATTCCTCAAGGATCTAGAACCAGAAATACCATTTGGCCTAACAATCCCATTACTGGATATATACCCAAAGGATTATAAATCATTCTAATATAAAGACACACGCACACGTATGTTTATTGCAGCACTGTTCACAATAGCAAAGATTTGGAACTAACCCAAATGTCCATCAATTATAGACTGGATAAAGAAAATGTGGCACATATACACCATGGAATACTATGCAGGCATAAAAAAGGATGAGTTCATGTCCTTTGCAGGGACATGGATGAAGCTGGAAACCATTGTTCTCAGCAAACTAACACAAGAACAGAAAACCAAACACTGCATATTTTCACTCACAAGTAGGAGTTGAACACCGAGAACACATGGACACAGGGAGGGGAACATCACACACCAGTTGGGTGGGGGTGGCTAGGGGAGGGATAGCATTAGGATAAATATCTAATGTAGATGACGGGTTGATGGGTGCAGCAAACCGCCATGGCATGTGTATACCTATGTAACAAACCTGAATGTTCTGCGCATGAATCCCAGAACTTAAAATATAATAGAAAGTGAAAAAAAAAAAGGAGTTAACGAGATCCCTCTATGACCACACTGTGTTCCTTCCTTACTACTCAACTGCCGCCTTTAATAAGGTAAATGCTTTTATCCAATTTATAGAACTGTTTAAACTTGATGGATATAAATGTAAAAGTTTGATGTTTTTCTCCAGTGCCTTTTCCACCTATGCTTTGTTCAGACTTCTTTCTCCATCCATAAATGACATTTTGGGTAGCACCATAGCCCTCGGATCACTTTCAGTTATTCGGTTAATGCAGTCTGTGGGAGGCAGCTTCTGGAATGACCCTCATGTTAGAGAGGCCCATATGGCAGGGAACTCAGGGTAACCTCTGGCCAACAGGAAGGGAGATACTGAGTCCCTCAGTCTAAGAGCTCATAAGTAATGGAATCCTGCCAACAACATGAATGAGCATGGAAGTGGATTCTTCCCAGTGGGGCCCTGAGATGACTGTAACCCCAGCCAGCATCTTGATTGCAACCTGAAGCAGAACACCCAGCTAAGTTGTACCCAGATTCCTGACCCATAGAAACCAATAGTTTCAAGTGGTTTTAAGTCACTACATCCTTATAAGAGACCAAACTGTGGTAGTCCATTCTGGTATTGCTATAAAGAAATACCTGAGGCTGGGTAATTTATAAGAAAGAAGAGTTTGTTTTGGATCATGGTTCTGCAGGCTGTATAGGAAGTGTGGTGCCAGCATCTGCTCCTGGTGACAACCTCAGGAAGCTTCCAGTTATGGTGGAAGGAGAAGGGGAACCAGTATGTCACATAGTGAGAGAGGGAGCAGGAGAGAGAAAGGAGAGGTCCCAGACTTTCAGACAACCAGATCTTTCTAGAACTAATAGCGAGAACTCACTTATCCCCACGGGGATGGAGCTAAACCATTCATGAGGAATCTACCTCTATGATCCAGTCACCTCCCACCAGGCCCCACCTCCAACATTGGGAATCACATTTCAACATGATATTTGGAAGGGACGAACATCCCACCTATATCAATAACGAAGGTACTGACCCAGCTTAAAATTTCAATTGGACATCCAATTTAATGATTATTTCCTATCATCCTCCCTTCCCCTTTCTGGCTATGGTCAGAAGACTTGCAGAGCCTGCCCTTTCATTTCTTCCTCCACCTCTGCTCCTTTGGGTTTCTGTCCCCCTGGTAGAAGCTGTGGAGGGACATGGAAAGACACAGTGTTTCTTACTTGAGTGGCATCTTCATCATCTTTCTGCTGTTACTTTGCTTCTCTGGCTTTGAGTAAATGTCTCTTGGGCAAGCATTCACCTCTTTCAGGACATATGTGTGAGTGGGTTCTTTGTAGGATGCTTTGGAGCTTCCCTGCAGTTTCCTGATCTTTTCTGATTCCTTTACAGAGTCTCTATCCCAGACGATCCACTCTACAGGTTCTTAGTGTTGGGATCTGCCTGCCAGCAGGATCTTGTGTGGGCACCTGCAAGCTGGCTCAAGTCCAACTACCTTCAATTGTGTCCATTTTGCACTGTTCATCTGCCACTAGCTCTTTCTGCTTTGCCGTTCCTCCCAATTCCAAGGCTGGATTGAACAAATAAAACACAGGACACCCAGCTGAATTTGCCCTAGATCTTAGCCAAAGGGCCAAGAAGTGATTGATATCCAGTTAAACTTGAATTTCAGATAAACAATGAATATTTTTTAGTGTAAGTAAGTTCTGTACATCGTATATTTTATCTGGCAACCCTGTCCCCATGCTCTTGCATTTTTCTCAAATAGACGCGCAGAAAGATCAGCAAGTCCACTGCCCAGTGAGAGAATAAAATGCTAATATCCCTTCTGATGGCCAAGTAGAATGATTCTCTTGGCCAGTTCCTTGCTTGATTTGAGATAGGGATCCCAGGGAAGGGAGGGGAAAACTCATTATGAATACTGCATTTCACTGACTTGTATCCTCCAATGATTTGATTCTCAGGTTTGCATTTATAGACTAAGAGAGGGATGGGCAGTGAACTTTGAGGGTGTTCCGTGGTGGGTATCCCACTTTAGTTGTGTGTTATGTGTTGTTTTCTTGGTCTCAGCTTGGGGTAGCTGGTTTCAGATCTTGGGAATTAGGAAAAATTCTCTTCCACTTCTTGTACGTACTACAACACAGCTGCATCCAGGCAACCCCAGACTTTCTCTTCTAAAGTTGTGATTGAACTTGGTTTTGTCATTCTAAGTTTTCTCTTGTATTTCAACAGCATGTGGTTTTGGAATCTGTCAGTTTCCACATGGTGAAAAAAGTTACCTTGTTTTGCTTCCCTCCCTTTTTCTTGTTTAAATATTTTAAAACACGTTTCTTGCTGCCTATTTGAGAACTTAAGTCTTCATTCAGACATCTGTTCTTGAGCTAGTGAGACTGTTAAGCTCTGATGTACCTGGAGTTCTCTATGGTGTCGATTCACACCTCTTCCTAAGTTCCCTGAATGTCCTGCAGATACTCTTTGCCCACAGTGTTGCCAAGCACTACCCAGATCCCCCAAAGAGGACTCTGGCATTCACTTCCCAGGCTGCTGACAGCTCACAGCTCAGTCACTTCTAGGGAATCGCCCTGAGGTAAAGGCAACTGTTTCACCCAAGCTTCTGGCCCAACCCCGGGGACAGCCTACACTCTATACCTGGTCACTGGGGAAAGCTGAGGAGCAGATGACACAAAAGCCTGACCACTTCTGACATATTTAGGACAATCTCATGTCAACTTGAGGGTACCTCCTGAGGGTTAGTCTGTGTCCATGTTTCAATTGTATTGCTTAATTCCTGAACTGTTTTTTTTTTTGTTGTTGTTGTTGTTGTTAAAAATGTCTTTTATACTAAAATGTCCTTCAAAACTAGCTTGGAAAACACAACAGGATTAAATCCCAAATGTTTCTATTTCAAATGTTTTTTTTTTTACTGATATATTTTTTTCTTAAAACTAGCTTGAAAACATGAAATGCATTACAACATGCTTAAATTCCACATTTTCTGTTAAAAATAGTGTTTTCTACCAGATTTTTACTCAAAAGTTGCTTGAAACTTCATTTCATTTTTATCCCAGCAGGCACTGTGTACTTTTCTGTTAAGAATTCTTTTATTAGATTCTCCCTAAAAATTAGCTTGGAAACATGATTTCATCACAACACATTTAAATTCCCTACTTTTCAGTGGAATTTGAATGCATTTTGATGAAAATAATTTTTACAAGCTGGATTTGAGGGGAAAAAAATCTAATATAAAACAACTTTTAACAGAAGAGTATTTAAGAAGATTGTGATGATAATCATATTTCCAAGGTAGTCAGAGATTTCTTATTAGTATTATGTGATTGTTTTTCTTGCCTGTTATTGATAATAATTTATGAATAGCCTTTATATTTATGAATAAATTCAGTTCAGCATGTCTTGCATGTATTGATGTCTGACATTATTTGTGACCTTATACCTGTCAAAAGGTTGTCTGTCCTTTGGTGAAACTCTTAACAATCTTGCCATCTTGTTCCCACTCTTACCTAGTCCTCTTCATACCCTTAAAAAACATCCTCTGCAGCATACAGATGACGTGGTGATATCATCCTCTGATTTAAATTCTTCCCCAGTTTTACATCATCCAGAAACTCGGTTTGACCCAGCATTCTGCAGTGCTCTTGGGCCACACACAATCCTCTGCAGCCACACAGGCAGCCACACAGCTGTAGAGGTTGGTGGCCTGCAGCTCCCTTGGATTCAGACTGATAGTTTTTGGCGTATCTAGTTCCAGAGTTTCCAATATATTTCCTCTATGAAAAGGATTCCAGGGATGTTTAAAAAGGCTCCCCTTTCTGTGATATGAGTTACAATTTTTTTTCCAGTTTGAATTGCTATATATACAGTACTACAGGACAATTATGGCTGTAACTTCTTTGTTTTTCATTTTAACAATAACAGCAACAGCAAAAACCATAACAAGGTAAGTGGAACTTGCTAATGCCAGATTCAGAGGAAGTTCACAGCATCTTTCTTTTAGTGTGCCTCCTGATATTATGAACTCTAGGGACTTACACATATGTGAGGGTTGAGATTAGTGAGGGGAACATGGAGATGGGTCAGATATTGTCATTACTTCTTGCAGCCACACGGTGTCACTGTGAACAGTCAGTCATTTTGACAGATGCTGCCAGCCTGTTCCCGGCTCAGGTCTGTGTAAGCCACTGAGAATCTTTGAATGTTAGTCTTCAGTGGTGGATAACTCACTGTCTCTTTGTCATGTTTAGTCAAGAGTATCACATACTTGAGTTCTTAGGGACACAGTTTTTGACACCCAGTTCTTTCTGGCCCATTGAAGCCATTTTCCAAGGCACCAGAAGCCCCAGGAGCACTGTTAACAAACTGACACCGGAGTCTGCTTTTTGCAAAACAATGCCTATCCAGGCTTGGTGGCTCATGCCTGTAATCCCAGCACTTTGGGAGGCCAATGCGGCTGGATCACCTGAATAGGGAGTTCAAGACCAGCCTGACCAATATGGAGGAAACTCGGTCTCTGCTAAAAACAAACAAAAAACCAAAAAAACAAAATTAGCCTGGCATGGTGGTGCATGCCTGTAATCCCAGTTATTCAGGAGGCTGAGGCAGGAGAATCGTTTGAACCTGAGAGGTGGAGGTTGCGGTGAGCTGAGATTGCGCCATTGCACTCCAGCCTGGGCAACAACAGCGAAACTCCATCTCAAAACAAACAAACAAACCAATTCTTCATGTCTCTTTGCCAATTTATATTATTCTCTTTGCCAATTTATATTATTAGGGATTGGGCAACTTTTACCCTTCACCTCTTACGCTATGAAGGGTCTCATTGCATTAACTTTCCTGAAGGTTAGGACTATCTACACTTCCTACCTTAGCAAGGTAGGGACCCCAACACCTTCCCTAAAATGCTTCCCTTCCATGGTGATTTTCCTCTCATGCTAATTAAGATGAGTTCCTGTTATTCCTTGCTAGCTAAGAGAATGACTTTTCATCCTCCTCCAATCCTTCTAGTTTTGGTTGTTAGCAGAACACTCTCCAAGTGATCTTGATCACTTCCTTTGAGAAGTTAATATCTGACAAAAGAGAAAAACATATAAGCGTGTCATTATTTTATACTTTGATAAGCATAACACTTTATAGCTTATTTTTCCCCTTGTGTTTCAACAAAGTGAAAACATCTTTAAGTGGGATCCTGATCCATCCCTCCTCACTGGGTGGGATCTCCCTGTGGGAATTTCAGCAACTGCAGCCAAGGTTATATGGAAAGAACTCTGATCTCTCCCTGGGACGGAGCCCCTGGAGGAGGTGCAGCTGACATCTCTGTGGTTCAGTCAACTCAGCCTTTCCAGCCTGCTGGCTCTGAAGAGTCCAGACAGTCTGGACAAGGAAGGGTTCCCCTCAACACGGCACACCTGCTCTACCAAAAGCAGCCAGCCTCCTTCTTCAAGCAGGATTCTGATCCTGTCCCCCATGACTGGGTGAGACTTCCCAACAGGGGTCTCCAGACACCTCCTACAGGAGCATCCAGGCTGACAACAGGTCACTAGTACCCTGGGATGGAACTCCCAGAGGAAGGAGTAGGCTGCCATCTTTGCTATTTTACAGCTTTCACTGGTGATAACTCCAGGTAAGGGAAAAACCGAGGCAACTAGGGTCTGGAGCAGTCCCCAGGAAACTGCAGCAGCCCTATGAAAGAGTGGCCTGACCATGAAAAGAGAAACAAATTGAAAGCAACAACATCAACATCAACAAAATAGACTCCACAGAAACCCCATTCAAAGGTCAGTAGCCACGAAAATGGAAAGTAGATTAGTCCACAAAGATGAGAAAGAATCAATGCAACAAGGCTGAAAAGTCAAAAAGCCAGAGTGCCTCTTCTCCTCTAAATGACCACAGCAACTCTCCGGGAAGGGCATAGAGCTGGGCAAAGGCTGAGATGCCTGAATTGACAAAAGTAGGCTTCAGAGAGTGGCTAATAACAAACTTTGCTGAGCTACAGGAGAATGTTGTAACCCAGTGCAAAGAAGCTAAGAATCATGATGGAACAATACAGGAGCTGATAACCAGAATACCCAGTTTAGGAAGAAACATAACTGACCTGATGGAGCTGAAAAACACAATATGAGAAATTTACAATGTAATCACAGGTATCAATATCAGAATAGACCAAGTGGAGGAAAGAATTTCAGAACTTGAAGACTGTCTTTCGGAAATACAATAGGCAGACAAGAATAGAGAAAAAAGAATAAAAAGGAATGAACAATACCTCTGAGAAACGTGGGACTATGTAAAAAGACTGAACCTACAACTGATTGGGGTGCCTGAAAGAGACTGGGAGAATGGAACCAAATTGGAAAATATACTTCAGGATATCATCCAGGAGAACTTCCCCCAACCTAGCAAGACAGGTCAACATTCAAATTTAAGAAACCCAGAGAACCCCAGTAAGATACCTCATGAGAAGATCAACCCCAAGACATATAACATCATCAGATTCTTCAAGGTTGAAATGAAAGAAAAAATATTAAGGGAAGCCAGAGAGAAAGGCCAAGCCACCTTTAAAGGGAAACCCATCAGACTAATAGCAGACCTCTCAGCAGAAACCCTAGAAGCCAGAAGAGATTGGGGACTAATATTCAATATTCTTAAGTAAAATAATTTCCAACTCAGAATTTCATATCCAGCCAAACAAAGCTTCATAAGTGAAGGAGAAATAAGATCCTTGTCAGACAAGCAAATGCTGAGGGAATCCACCACCACCAGGCCTGCTTTGAAAGAGCTCCTGAGGGAAGCACTAAATATGGAAAGGAAAAACCATTACCAGCCACTGCAAAAACACATTGAAATACACAGGCCAGTGAGACTATAAAGTAACCACATAAACAAGTCTGCAAAATAACCAGCTAGCATCATGATGACAGGATCAAATTCACACATAACAGTATTAACCTTAAATGTAAATAGGCCAAATGCCCCAAATAAAAGACACAGAATGACAAGCTGGATAAAGACTCAAGACCCATCAGTATGCCATTGTCAAGAGACCCATCTCCCATGCAAAGACACACATAGGCTCAAATTAAAGGAATGGAGGAAAATTTACCAAGCAAATGGAAAACAGAAAAAAGCAGGCATTGCAATCATAGTTTCTGACAAAACAGACTAAACCAACAAATATAAAAGAAGACAAAGAAGGGCATTACATAATGGTAAAGGGTTCAATTCAATAAGAACAGCAAACTATCCTAAATATAATATGCACCCAATACAGGAGCACCCAGATTCATAAAGCAAGTTCTTAGAGACCTACAAAGAGACTTCGACTCACACACTATAATAGTGGGAGACTTTGTCATGCCACTGATATTATTAGGCAGAGCATCAAGACAGAAAATTAACAAAGATATTCAGGACCTGAACTCAGCTCTGGATCAAACAGACTTGATAGATATCTACAGAACTTTCCACTCCAAAATGACAGAATATACATTATTCTCATTGCCACATGGCACCTCCTCTAAAATTGATCACATAATCAGAAGTAAAACACTCCTCAGCAAATGCAAAAGAACCGAAATAATAACAAACAGTCCCCCAGACCACAGCACAATCAAATTAGAACTCAAGAATAAGAAATTCACTCAAAACCACACAACTACATGGAAATTGAACAACCTGTTCCTGAATGACTCCTAAGTAAATAATGAAATTAAGGCAGAAATCAAGAGGTTCTTTGAAACTAATGAGAACAAAAAGACAATGTACCAGAATCTCTGGGACGTAACTAAACCCGTGGTAAGAGGGAAATTAATAACGCTAAATGCTCACATCAAAAAAGCTAGAAAGATCTCAAATTGACAACCTAACAACACAACTAAAAGTACTAGAGAACCAAGAGGAAACAAACCCCAAAGCAAGCAGAAGACAAGAAATAAACCCAGATCAGAGTGGAACTGAAGGAGATAGAGACATAAAAACCCTTCAAAAAATCAACAAATCCAGGAGCTGTTTTTTGGAAAAAATTAATGAAATAGATAGACTGCTAGCTAGACTAATAAAGAAGAAAATAGAGAAGAATCAAATAGACACAATCAGAAATGGTAGGGGGGATATTACCACTGACCCCACAGAAATACAAATAACCATCAGATAATACTATACACACGTCTATGCACATAAAGTAGAAAATCTAGAAGAAATGAAAACATTCCTGGATAAATACGCCCTCCTAAGGCTGAACCAGGAAGAAATTGAATCCCTGAATAGACCAATAACGAGTACTGAAATTGAGGCAATAATAAGCCTACCAACAGCAACAACAAAAGCCCAGGACCAGAAAGATTTATAGCTGACTTCTACCAGAGGTACAAAGAAGAGCTGGTACCATTTCTACTGAAACTATTCTAAAAAATTGAAAAGGAAGGACTCCTCCCTAACTCATTTTATGAGGCCAGGATCATCCTTAACAAAACCTGGCAGAGATACAACAAAAAAAAAGAAAACTTCAGGCCAATATCCGTGATGAACATTGATCAAAAATCCTCAATAAAATATTGGCAAACTGAATCCAGCAGCACATCAAAATGCTTATCCACCATGATCAAGTTGGGTTCATCCCCAGGATGCAAGGTTGGTTCAACATATGCAAGTCAATAAATGTAATTCATCACATAAACAGAACTAAAGACAAAAGCCACTTGATGATCTCCATAGACGCAAAAAGGCCTTTGATAAAATTCAACACCACTTCATGCTAAATACTCTCAATAAACTAGGTTCTGAAGTGACATACCTCAAAATAATGAGAGCCATTATATGACAAACCCACAGCCAATATTATAGGGAATGGGTAAAAACTGGAAGCATTTCCCTTGAAAACCAGCACAAGACAAGGATGCCCTCTCAGTACTCCTATTCAACATAGTGTTAGAAGTTCTGGCCAAAGCAATCAGGCAAGAGAAAGAAATAAAGGGTATTCAAATAGGGAGAGAGGATGTTAAATTATCTTTGTTTCCAGATGCCATGATCCCATGTCTAGAAAGTCCAATTGTTGCAACCCCAAAGCCTCTTAAGCTGATAAGCAACTTCAGCAGTCTCAGGATACAAAATCAATGTGCGAAAATTGCTAGCATTCATATAAACTAACAACAGGCAAGTAGAGAGCCAAATCATGAATGAACTCCCATTCATAATTGCTACAAAAAGAATAAAATACCTAGGAATATAGCTAACAAGGGGGAATGAAGGACCTCTTCAAGGGTAACTACAAACCACTGCTCAAGGAAATAAGAGAGGACACAAACAAATGGAAAAACATTCCATGATCATTGATAGGAAGAATCAATATCACGAAAATGGCCATACTGCCCGAAGTAATTTGTAGATCCAGTGCGATTCCCATTAAACTACCATTGACATTCTTCACAGAATTAGAAGAAACTATTTTAAAACCCATGTGAAACCAAAAAGATCCCAAATAGTCAAGACAATCCTAAGCAAAAAGAACAAAACTGGAGGCATCACGCTACTCAACATCAAACTATACTACAAGGCGAGAGTAACCAAAATAGCATGATACTGGTATAAAAGCAGACACATAGACCAATGAAACAGAATAGAGAGCTCAAAGATAAGACCACACACTTAAAATTCTCTGATCTTTAACAAACCTGACAAAAACAAGCACTGGGGAAAGGATTTCCTATTTGATAAATGGTGCTGGGAGAACTGGCTAGCCATATGCAGAAAATTGAAACTGGACCCCTTCCTTACAACTTATACAAAAATTAACCCAAGAAGGATTAAAGATTTAAATGTAAACCCCAAACTATAAAATCCCTAGAAGAAAACCTAGGCAAAACCATTCAGGGCATAGGCATGGGTAAAGATTTCATGACAAAAACACCAAAAGCAACTTCAAACAAAAGCAAAAATTGATAAATGGGATCTAATTAAACTAAAGAATTTCTGCACAACAAAAGAAACCATAATCAGAGTGAACAGACAACCTACAGAATGGGAGACAATTTTTGTGATCTATTTATCTGACGGAGGCCTAATATCCAGAGTCTACAAGGAACTTAAACAAATTTACAAGAAAAAAAAAAACATTAAAAAGTGAACAAAGGACATGAACAGACATGTCTCAAAAGAAGACATTTATGCAGCCAATAAACATATTTAAAAAAGCAAATGCAAATCAAAATCACAATGAAATACCATCGCATGCCTGTCAGAATGGTGATTATTAAAAAGTCCAGAAACAACAGATGCTGGTGAGGATGCAGAGAAAAAGGAATGATTTTATGCTGTTAGTGGGAGTGTAAAGTAGCTCAACCATTGTGGAAGACAGTGTGGTAATTCCTCAAAGATCTAGAGGCAGAAATACAATTTGTCCCAGCAATTCCATTACTGGATATGTACCCAAAGGAATATAAATCATTCTGTTATAAAGATACATGCACACGTGCGTTCACTGCAGCACTGTTCACAATAGCAAAGACATGGAATCAACCCAAATGCCCATCAATGAGAGACTGGATAAAGAAAATGTGCATATACACCATGGAATCCTATGCAGCCATAACAAGGAATGAGATCATGTGCAGGGACATGGATGGAGTTGGAAGCTGTTATCCTTAGCAAACTAACACATGAACAGAAAACCAAACACTGCATGGTCTCACTTTTGTAAGTGGGAGCTGAACGATGAGAACACATGGACACATGATGGGGGACAACACACACTGGGGCCTGTTTGGGGTGGGGTTGGGGGAGTGAGAGCATCAGGAAGAATAGCTAAGGAATGCTGGGCTTAATACCAAGGTGATAGGTTGATCTGTGCAGCAAACCACCATGATACATGTTTACCTATGTGAAAAACCTGCACATCCTACACATGTACCCCGGAACTTAAAATAAAAGTTGAAGAAAAAAAAGAAGAATCATTTACGGAGCTTGCTTAAAATGCATGTGCCTGGGCCATACTGAGAATTTTATTTCAAGTCTGGTTATGCATATTTAAAACTCCTCTGCTAAGTCTGATGAACACATATCCACAATTAAGAACTATGACTTAATGTCATATAAGACTATATTTGTCCTTGATTTATTTTCATATCAATGTGAAGATGTAATGAGACAGAGTTCTGTTAAAACCAAGAATTCTTCAGAAATGAATGTGTGTGAGCAGTGACAAAACATCAGAATAGTGAGAAATGGTAAGACCATGCAACTCTTTCACATTGCAGCCTGTCCCCAACTAGAATACAAGGTGCCATCCATGACAACTCATCATGACAGCCCAGTGTCCTCCAGGCTATGCTGTTTGTTGGAAAAAATCAAGAACCTGGGTTATAACCCAAGAGTTTCTGACATACCATTCAGGCTGAGGAAGACACAGAAACTTCTGGGCCACGTGAACCACAGCCACAGCCTCATCAGCAAGCACCAAAAGCACTCAGGAGGCAGGAGTAATGCTGGTGGCAAGCATCACCACAGGATCAACTTCGACAAACCTCACCTAGGTTCCTTTGGGAAAGTTGGTATAAGGATTACCACTTAAAGAGGAACCAGAGCTCCTGCTCAAATGCCAACCCCAATAAATTGTGGACTTTGATCAGTGTACAGACACAGGTGAATGATGCTAAAGACAAAACTGGAGCTGCCCCCACCGTTGATGTGGTGTGATCAGGCTACTACAAAGTTCTGGGAAAGGGAAATCTACCAAAGCAACCTGTCATCATGAAGGCCAAATTCTTCAGCAGAAGAGCTGAGGAGAGGATTAAGGGTATTGGAGGTGGGGCTTGAGTCCTGGTGGTATGAAACCACATGGAGGGAGGTTTGTTAAATGCTAACAACTGCTACAAATATATATATATTATATATATGAAGTTAAATCCAGGTACTGTGATTGTTCACCTGATTTTTGGTTCTTGTGATGGTGCTTTCCTGTGTACAGATAGTTGTTAAAATGTGGTGTTCCAGCAGTGGGGAGATGAATGGTGTGGCTTCTATTCCTCCATCTTGTTCCACCCTCTGTGGTTTGGTTTTTAAAAATTAGTTTTGGAAAGTTCTTGACCATTATGTCTAAAAAGGTTGGTTCAACATATGCAAGTCAATAAATGTGCTCCAATTTACATGTATGTTAGAAAACTTGATATTAGCCCATGTGCCTCTCACATTGTGTTTTTTCCCCAACATTCTTCTCTCTCCGTTCTCCAGTATGAATAATTTAATTGACAGTGTTCACATTCATGCGTCTTTTCTGCTGATGTTCAATCTGCTATTAAGCCTTTCCAATTTATTCTTAATTTCAGATACTCTGTTCTTCAATCTTAGAATATACTTGAATTAGTTTTTAGGAATTTCATTTATCTTTTGATGTTCTCCACATTTTTGTTCATTTTGTTCATCTTTTACTCCCATTTATTTAACCTACTTATAGGTTAATTTAGTCTATAAGAGTCAATTTAAAGTCATTTTATTCTAATTGCAATAACTTTTTAATCTGTTGGTCTCCTTTCATTGACTATTTTTTAACTTTCTGATTAACAGTCATATGTTACTTTTTTCACATCTCATACTTTTTTATGGTATGCTGGATACTGCATTTAATAAACTTTTAAATTTTAGAATAGATTTAGATTTGCAGAAAAATTATGAAATTGTATGGAGAGTTTCCACATACCCCTGTAAGAAAACATTTAAATGGTCCATTTTCAGCCATGGTAAATCTTAAGTACCGGCAGCCAGCCTGCGGATGTGATAAACTGCAATGCTCATGCACCTAGAAAGTCACAATAAGTGGACAGAATGTAGAGGGGGGTTAGCCGATAAAAGGGAAGAAAGTTTCATTATTGGGAAATCAAAACTTAAGTGGGGAAAGGGACTGGGGTATAATCTTATAAGGTGGATAATGAAACTTAGGTGACATCCAGGAAGATTGTAACCCTATAGTACTAGACCAGTGAGGAACTGGGGGAGGGACTTGCATGCTAGGAGATAAGTTACCTGCTGTAACTCCCTCAGATGTGCCTGCCTACCACACACCTGATCTTGTAAGACCACCATTAAGTCTTGCTTCCACTATTCTTCGTGTCTCTGAGTCCAGAGACACAGTTTGGATGGGTAAATGTGTTTCTAATACCCCGCATCCAGTTTCTCCTCTTATAAATATCTTATATTAGTATGGTATGCTTGTTATAATTAATGAGCCAACATTAATATATTATAGGCATACCACAGAGATATTACAAGTTTGGTTTCAGACTACCACAATAAAGTGAATATCACAATAAAGTGAGTTACATATTTTTTTTGGTTCCCAGTGAATATAAAAGTTATGCTTTCACTATACTGTATAGTCTATTAAGTGTGCAATAGCATCATGTCTAAAAAAACAATGTACATACCTTGGTTAAAAAATACTTCATGAGTATAAAATGCTGACACAGAGATATGAAGTGAGTATATGCTGTTGGAAAAATGGTACCAATAAATTTGCTTGATGTAGGGTTGCCACAGACCTTCATTTCATAAAAACTTTAATGTCTGCAAACTGTAATAAAGCAAAGCACAATAAAAAGAAATATGCCTGTATTATTAACTAAAATCCATACTTCATTCAGATATCCTTAGTTTTTACCTAATGTTCTTCTTTTGTTCTAGCATCCCACTCAGGATATTACATTACATTTAGATGCTGCATCTTCTTATGCTTTGTTTGGTGGACAGTTTCTGACTTTCCTTGTCATTAATGATGTTGAAAACCTTGAGTATTGATTACACATTTTGTATAATATTCCTTAATTGGACATTGTCTGTTTTCTTTGTGATTAGGCCAGGGTATGAATTTTTGGGAGGAAGACCACAGAGATGAAGTGCCATTTTCTTCACATTATATCAAGCGTACATACTACCAATAGGACTTATCACTGCTGATGTTAATTTTGCTAAAGTAGTGGACTTCAGGTTGAATTACTGTAAAATTACTCTTTGTTCCCCCTTTCCATGCTCTACTGCTTTTAAAGAAACCCCTAAGCATAGCCCACACTTAAAGAATGAGGCGTTAAGCTAAGTACTCCTCCTTGGAGAGAGTGTATCCCTTGCGTCTCTTTCAGCCATAATCCACTGTTATTATAGAGGAGTCTTGTTGGTACAGCAGTAAGGTGTGAAGGACGAGTATTCTTTAATCTTAAGATTAATTCTTAGTCTCAGTGGGACTATATCTCTCATATGTGACTTTCAGAAGTTTGTTTTTTCCTAGTGCTACAGCTTTTTATTTCCCTCCTCCTTTCCCTGGACATGATATTTCCAATCTATTCCTTGAGCCTCTTATCCCTGTTGACTTTCTTCCCTCTCTTCTCTCCCCAGTGACAGGAAGGTGAGGCAGGAAGGCTAGAAGGGTCTGAGGTGGGAGTGATCCCTTTCCCCAGCTAAGAAAGACTCACAAAGTCTTTTCTTCTAGAAAGTAGGTTTTTGTTATGAAGAAGGATCTGGGTGTATTCACAATTGGTACTCTTCCCTTCCCCATGTTAAAGCAATGAATGGATCTTCTAAAGCACACAGAGATTTGGCAAACCCTAAGGAGATTTTTCACTTTATGCTAGTTCAAACCCAGTCTCTAGCAGTTTATCAAAGTTACCATTTAAATGTTTCTAACATTGTGTCACTCCAGTGACTTCTGCTTCAGGTGCGACTCTCTGCATATACCTGTTTCTCTTCATTTTGGAATTATAGGTTTCCCTACAACCTTGGTCCTTTGAAAAGCCTAGAAAAGTCATTAATTTTCAGTTTATTCAAGTTTTCTTATTGAAAAGATGAGAGTGACAACTTTCAAGCTCTTTTAAAGCCGATACAGAAACTCTAAACGTAATGTTTCAAAGAACTGTAGAGACTGGAATGAACATGATTTTCCCTACTTTTCTTTCAAATATTTGTGTAACTTTAAGTCCAAAGGACTGCCTATATGGAATGATTGTAGAAATTTTGTTGTCTTTCTTTAAAAATATTTAACAAAAAAAAAATCTGTCTTTTCCACAGACTAATACTTTAATTTTCACCATAAGGGAATCCTTTATAAACTTACATCTTTGTTAAAATAAAGACAATAATACTTTGCTTGGTGATGATAGAATAAGAGGTCCCAGGCTTCACTACTGCCCACAGAGAGTTAAACTAGCAGCTATCCACAGATAAGAACACCTTGGTGAACACTTTCCAAATAGCAAAAGGGCCCAAGTCACCTGTGTGGTCCATGGAATGAAAAGGAGCTGCATGGAAAGGGTAAGAGAAAGGATCTCACTTTGACTGTGTTGCTCTCCCACTCCCCAAGTTGGCACAATGCCACACAGGGAGGAATCTCCAGGGACCACAGTTTCTATGGAAGGAAAGAGAACTGGAGGTGGACATCCAGCTCTCCTAACATTCTGAGATGCTTCCCAGGAAGTCCACTCCCATCTCACCTCAAAGACAACACAGTGGAAAATAGCACAGCACAGCTAGACCACCAGGGATCAGGAAGAAATAAAGCAAGGAGGCAGAGCCCACAGCAGTGAGCATGTGGATCTTGGTGGTAGCTCTATGTACCTGTCAGTGGTGGCATCAAATCAGAGGTACTACCTAACAGTATAGCCCACCCACAAAGCCATGCTGTGGTCACTACAAGAAACAGTGGGATGTTTTATCTGGCTTGAATTCCTAGATAGCCAGCCTCTAGGACCAGTCTCAGACCTCACCCAGGACAATACACTTGATGAACGTAGATGCAGAAATCCTCAATGAAATCCTAGCAAATAAAATTCAACAACACATTAAAAGAATCATTCACCGTAATCAAGTGGAATTTCTCCCTGGGAAGCAAAGATGGTTCAACATATGCATATGAATAAATGTTATGCATCACATTAGCAAGAATGAAGGACAAAAACCATGTGATCATCTCATGTCATCTCACTGATGCAGAAAATTATTTCACAAAAGAAAACATCCATCCATGATGAAAACACTCAACAAATCAGGTATAGAAGAAATGTACCTCAACACAATAAAAGCTATATATGACAAGCCCACATCTAACATTATACATAGTGAAAAATTGCTCTAAGATCCAGAACAAGACAAATGTGCCCACTCTTACCACTTGTATTCAACATGGTACTGAAAGTTTTTGCCAGAGCATTTAGGCAAGAGGAAGAAATAAATGGGATCTAAATAGGAAAGGAAGAAGTTAAGTTGCTGCTGTTTGCTGATGATATGATGTTGTATATAGGAAATCCTAATGATTTCATCAAAAAACTGTTAGAACTAATAAATGAGAAAAGTAAAGTTCCAGAATACAAAATCAATACACAAAAATTAGTAGTATTTCTATACACTAAGAACAAACATTTCAAAAAAGAGAACAACTGCATTTAAAGTAGCTATAATGAATAACATTAACCAAGGAAGAATAAATTTAAGGAGGTGAATGATCTGTACACTGAAAACCTGTGAAACATTAATGAAAGAAACTGGGGAAGACACAAATAAATGGAAAGATATCCTGTGTTCATGAATGAAAAGAATATTGTTAAATTGTCCATCCTACCCAAAGCAATTTCCAGATTCAATACAATTCCTGTCCAAATTCCAATGTAAATTTTCATTTTGTGGTTGATCCATAACTTGGCTATTCATTTATAAAATGAAAATTTAATAAAATAAAAAATTTCTAAAATGTATATTGAATCCCCCAAAACTTCAAATAGCCAAAGCAATCATGAGCACAAAGAACAAAGCTAGAGGCATCACATTACTTGATTTCAAACTATATTACAAAACAATAGTAATTAAAACAGAGTAACACTGACATAAAAGTAGACTCATGGAACAGAACAGAGAGCCCAGAAATGAACCCAGGCATGTACAGTCAATTGATTTTTGACAAAGGTGCCAAGTATATGTATTGGGAAAATAACTCTTCAATAAATGGTGTTGAAAAAAACCTGTATATCCATATGCAGAGGAATGAAATTAGACCCTTATCTCACTCCATATACAAAAATCAGCTCAAAATAATTTAAAAACTTAAATGTAAGACCTGAAACTGTAACATTATAGAATAGATCTCACAGGGAAAAAGCTCCATGACTTTGGTCTGGGCAACGATTTTTTTGGATATGACTTTAAAAGCACAGGCAAGAAAAGCAAACATAAGCAATAGGACTGCAACAAATTAAAAAGCTTCTGTATAGCAAAGGAAACAGTCAATGCAGTGAAGAGACAATTTACTGAATGGGAGAAAATGTTTGTGAATCATATACATATTTGTGAATCATGCATCTGATAAGGCATTAATATCCAAATACATAAGCAACTTAACTCTATAGAAATAAAACAATCTGATTAAAAAATGGACAATGTGACTTGGCATATAAAAAGGGGAAAATGGGCAAGGGACTTTGGCAGATATTTCTCAAAATAAGACATACAAATGGCCAACAGATATTTCAAAAAACGCTCCATATAACTAATTATTAGGGAAGAGCAAATAAAACCACAATAAGATACTACCTTGCACCTGTCATAATGGCTAAGAACCCTTTTACACTGTTGTTGGGAATGTAACTTAGTATGCAATTATGAAAAATTGCATGGCTGTTCCTCAAAAAAACATAAAATAGAATCCCCATATGATCCAGCAATCTGGGTATTTACTCAAAAAATTGAAATTAGTATGTCAAAGAGATGTCTGCACTCCTATGTTCATTGCAGTACTATTCACTATAGCCAAGTTATGGATCAACCTAAGTGTCGTTCAAGAGACAAATGGATAAAGAAAATGTGGTGTGTTTTCTGTGTATGTGTGTCTATTTGCATTTCTGTGTCTGGCTTATTTAACTTAGCGTGTTTTCCAATTTCATCCATGTTGTCACAAATGACAAAACTTATTTTTTTAAGGCTTAATAGTATTCCGTGTGTGTGAGTGTACAGTGTGTGTGTGGTGTGTGTGTATATCCATATACATGTGTGTATATACATGTACATATATGTGTATATACGCACACACCACACACACACAGTATACGCACACATATATACACATATACATATATGTATATACACATATATATGTATATGTGTGGGTATATACACACACTGTACACTCACACATACAATGGAATACTATTAAGCCTTAAAAAAATAAGTTTTGTCATTTGTGACAACATGGATGAAATTGGAAAACATGTTAAGTTAAATAAGCCAGACACAGAAAGGCAAATACTGCATGTTCTGTTTTCTTTCTTTTTTTTTTTGAGACAGAGTCTTGCTCTGTCACCCAGGCTGGAGTGCAGTGGCGTGATCTTGACTCACTGCAAGCTCCGCCTCCTGGGTTCACATCATTCTCCTGCCTCAGTCTCCCGAGTAGCTGGGACTACAGGCACCTGCCACCATGCCTGGCCTTGCATTTTTAGTAGAGACAGAGTTTCACCGTGTTAGCCAGGATGGTCTGGATCTCCTGATCTCGTGATCTGCCACCTTGGCCTCCCAAAGTGCTGGGATTACAGGCGTGAGCCACCGTGCCCGGCCTGCCTGTTCTTACTTATATGTGGAATCTAGAACAAATGAACTCAAAGAAACAGGGTACAATGGTAATGTGTTAGTCCATTTTCTGTTGCTTATAAGAGAATGCCTAAAATTGGGTAATTTATAAGAAATGAAATTTATTTCTTATAGTTCTGGAGGTTGGAAAGTCCTAGGTTGAGGGACTGCCTCTGGTGAGAGACTGTTTGCTGGTGTGGACTCTCTGAAAGGTACTAAAGCAGCACAGGGAATTACAGGTGAGGGGGCTGAGTGTGCTAATGTGTAACTCAGGTCTGTCTGCTTCTTCTTATAAAGCCGCCAGTCCCTCCTCCCCATGATAACTCATTTATCCATTAACTCATTAATCCTTGAAAAGATTAACCCATTAATGGTAGCAGAGCCTTCACGATCCAATCACCTGTTAAAGTACCTACCTCTCAATACTGCCACGTTGGGGATTAAGTTTCAACATGAGCTTTGTGGAGGACATTGAAACCATTGCAGGTGGTGACTATAGACTGAGAGTTGGAGGAAATGAGGAGATGGTGGTCAAAGGGTACAAATCTTCAATTATACAGAAGGAATAAGTATTTTATTTCTTTTAAATATATTAGTCAGCAGGGTGAATATGTTACTGATACACCAGGGGTTCAATCTAGGTCCTGCTGCTCACTGCACAGAAAGTCAATGACTGAGATGATGAGTAATGTCAAGAAAGAAGGCTTTAATCAGGCTTTATCGCTGAGGATATGGGAGATAGTCTCAAATCCATCTCCCTGACCTGCTAAAATTAGGGGCTTATATAGCAGAGAAGAAATGTAACTATGTATAGGAAAACAGGAACTGGAGAGGGGTAAGAAAGCAATCATGATGAATGAGGAGCCTGGTGTTTCATTGTCTGGTTGTGATAATCTGAAGAGTTTCAGTTCTTTGATACTTTTTGAGAGGCCTAGGGGGTCTTCCCCTGAGGAAAGAACTCAGATAAAACAAATGTAGGTTTCAGGCTTTAAGCCCAGAGGGGTCAATTTCTATGTTTATCCCAAACAAACAAACCAATAAACAAACAAACAAAAAACTGTCTATGGGACTATTGGGTTGGCTTTAGTCCCCCTTTTCTATGTATCAGTGCCTCAGTCATGGAGAATCTGGTTGTTAATCTTTCTGGCTGCCTCATGCTAAGGAGGGGCATGGATTCAAAGGTTAATCTAATGCTATCATTTTCTTCTGAAACACAATCTCTCTCTCCAGTCCAGTGCTTCCACCAAAGACAAATCTCAGCAGGACCAGTCTGACTGCAAAATAAACTTCAGTCCCATACTCTTGGCCTGATTATCCAGACAAAGTGCAGCAAGAATCATTGTCCAGATAGGCTCTCCTAAATTGACCTTGCTGGAACCTTTCACAAGGCCATTTCAGTCAAAGTCCTGGAAAAATGACCAGTTCCTCTAATTGTGTTCAGTTCTAAAAACAAACAGGTTCTTGTTGAACTTATGCAAACAAGCACATTGCTGTAAATTAAGAATATTTACACATAATTTACAAATTCTGGAGAAATTAGGCAGAGTAAGAAATATGCCTCAAATTCTGTTTATAACACAATACTGTATTCAATTGTTAAATGCTATAGACAACTCAAAATGAAAAAAAAGTTCTCCAGGCTCTCAAGAATCAGCAATGTTTCAAACAAAAGCCATAAAATTATTTCAGTCCCCTATTAGTTCAGTCCATACAATCAACTCCTGTGTCTCTTGAAAGAAGTTCATTTTGGTTGTCAGCTTCTCCTGGGTCTGAAGACAGGGCTTCAACTGTATCAATGTTCAAGATTTAGCAGGGGTCAGTGCCTTTTTCAGACCCATGAGTCAAAACCCTATAACTTAACAGCACAAGGATTAGTTAATAGAATATTTATACTAAAGAAAGTCCCATTATTCTAACATGTCACAAATTAAAACACTGTGATTTGGTGTTCAGTAGTTACTGCCTGTAGCACTTCAAATCATTGTATTAAAGTGATTAGGTTGTTCCTTGCATATAACTAATTAGTAGCATTCTGGTGACAGAATTTTGATCCAAAGCATCAAAAAGTGATAGGTCCTGTGCCAAGCTTATCAAAGTAAGACAACTAACTTTTCTCTCTATCATTAAAAAATGGTAAATGCAAATATAAGTTTTGGAAATTCAATAAGGATAAATAATCTCCTTTTACTTAAATATTATACAACAAAATAGGGACAAAGTAAGAACAAGCACACAATAATTTCTTCACAGCTATTTAAAAGAGCATCATCACACATTTCATTTTTGTATTTGAAATTTTAATTTTAGGCTGCAAAAACAAAAACAAGCAAACAAACAACAAATAACTTGAAAATAGGCTTGTCAAATGATGGAAATTCATCCTTTCCAGGGAAGCAGAAGGTAGACCCCTACCACAGAGAAAAGATGCTTAGTTAATGGAGGTCAAATTTAAAAGTACAGCTAAATTCAGTCTAAATTCTGAAAATCCTGTTCTATTCACCTCACTGTGGTACCAGTAACTATACTAAGTCAGGTTACTTTACGGTTAACTATGTCACCTGTAACACAATAAGCCATTAACAATCTAATACAGTTACTGGGTGTGCTTATACTGGAAATTCTTAACCATATAGTTGTGTTGCCAATTCTTTTAAAATGATGAATTGTCTTAGTATAAGTCACTGCATTTCTTTTTTTTTTTTTTTTTAATTTTTATTTTTTTATTTTCGGAGGGGTTTCACCACGTTGGCCAGGCTGGTCTCGAACTCTTGACCTCAAGTGATCCACCCACTTTAGCCTCC
>NW_016805783.1:4040437-4049132 GCF_001698545.2 Rhinopithecus bieti
AAACAACCCCATCAAAAAGTGGGGAAAGGATATGAACAGACATTTCTCAAAAGAAGATATTCATACAGCCAACAGACACATGAAAAAATGCTCATCATCACTCGCCATCAGAGAAATGCAAATCAAAACCACAATGAGATACCATCTCACACCAGTTAGAAGTCACTGCATTTCTATAACAAAGTAATGAAAGGCACAGCTAATCTGAGTGGACTTAACCCTATTCAACAACCAGCTGAAAAAATACTTTGGTTCTTCAAGAAAAAAATCACAAAAAAGTGTTTCCTTTAACAGTTGTTAATTTTCATAGCTGTACTCCAAGGGCCACATAAAAATATTCCAGAAGAACCAAATTATGTAGCAATGAATGAACATGTGTGACAGAATTTGTGCATTCAGCATCTCGGGCAGAAAAACTAGTTAAAATGCCAGGTAGAACAAATTGGTCTTTAAAATATCAGTTTCCTGTCCTTTAAAAAAATTAACCTAGTCTACCAAGAAAATACAAAAACATAAGGCTGTAAGTAAATAAGAGTTGTGTTTAGGGTACTATAGTGCAGGTTATCCTCAAGGCCACATACATCCTGCTTCATTACTGCTTGTGCTCTGCTGGATTTTAATCCTTCTTTGGCTTGTAGTCTGGATCGTTTTCCTCATCTCCTTCTACTTCTCCTTCCTCATCCGCTTCTTCACCTTCTTCATCATAATCATCATCTTCTTCAGTAGCTTCCCCAGTAAAGTATAACACTGATCCTCGGATTATACACTCAGGTAAAAAGTGACCAATTTCGAAGTCTGCAGCAAGGATTGCTTCAGCAGCATCATCCAGATCTCCGCTCTCAGAAACTTCAGGAGGGGCAAAAAAAATTAAAGAAAGAGTCATTGGAAACTGTTTTAGTCAGAGTACGAACTGTCCCACGTCCCTTGTCTCTCTGCTTCTTCTTAATGGTTTTCAAAGTGACATTCTTTCCTTTTTCCAATCTATTTGGCACCCTGTAAAACCCATAGTTTCTGGTCCATCAAAATAAAAGGGATCAGAATCATCTGGTTCTGACCTCATCCTATATGTCTTTGTCAGCACTTCATTTTTAAAATATTCATTGGTTTCAAAGTGAAATTCTAAGACAAAACTCGTGGGCTGGCCAGCATCTGAGAACTTCACTTTAATATCTTCCAAGTGCTTCAGAATAGGCTCATCACGTTCCTGAAGCATACTGTGTCCAGAATTGGTGGGTTCTTGGTCTCGCTGACTTCAAGAATGAAGCCGCGGACCCTCGCGGTGAGTGTTACAGTTCTTAAAGATGGTGTGTCCGGAGTTTGTTCCTTCTTCCCGGTGGGTTCGTGGTCTGGCTGGCTTCAGGAGTGAAGCTGCAGACCTTGGCAGTGAGAGATACAGCTCTTAAAGGCAGCGCCTCTTGAGTTGTTCCTTCTTCCCGCTGGGTTCGTGGTCTTGCTGGCTTTAGGAGTGAAGCTGCAGACCTTCGCAGTGAGTGTTACAGTTCATAAAGACAGCGTGGACCCAAAAAGTAAGCAGCAGCAAGTTTTATTGCAAAGAGCGAAATAACAAAGCTTCCACAGTGTGGAATTCCAGAGTGCTGATTGGTGCCTTTACAATCCTTGAGCTAGACACAGTGCTAGACAGAAAAGTTCTCCAAGTCCCCACTAGGTTAGCTAGACACAGAGTTAGCTAGATACAGAGTACCAATTGGTGTATTTACGAACCTTGAGCTAGACACAGAGTACTGACTGGTGTATTTACAAACCCTGAGCTAGACACAGAGTGCTGATTGGTGCCTTTACAATCCTTGAGCTAGACACAGAGTGCTAGACGGAAAAGTTCTCCAAGTCCCCAATAGGTTAGCTAGATACAGAGTGCTGATTGGTGCACATACAATCCTCTGGCTAGATATAAAAGTTCTCCAAGTCCCCATCCGTTCAGGGGATCCTGAACGGATCCCCATTCACTCAGTGGATCCTGCACAGGGGCTGCAGGCGGAGCTGCCCGCCAGTCCCCAGCCCGCCTGCACTCCTCAGCCGTTGGGCTGTCCATGGGTCTGGGCGCCATGGGAGCAGCAGCAGCACCTGTCCAGGAGGCTCAGGCCGTGAGGGAGCCCACCGCAGTGCGGGGAGCTCAGAGATGGCGGGCTGCAGGTCCAGAGCCCTGCCCGGCAGGGAGGCAGCTACACCCGGTGAGAATTTGAGTGAAGCGCCAGCGGCCGGCACTGTTGGGGGACCCTGCCCAACCTCCGCAGCTGTTGGCCGGAGTGCTAAGCCCCTCACTGCTCTGGGTCTGCAGCGCTGGCCTGCCGCTCCGTGTGCGGGGCCCTCAGAGACTGCACCCTTGCCCACTGGAACTCGCACTGGCCCCTGAGCGCCATAGGCAGCCCGGGTTCCCACAGGCGCCTCTCCCTCCACACCTTCCGGCAAGCAGAGGGAGGAGACTCCAGCCTCAGCCAGCCCAGAGAGGGGCTCCCACAGTGCCGCTGCAGGTTGAAGGGCTCCTCAAGCACTACCAGAGTGGACAACGAGGCTGAGGAGGCACTGAGAGTGAGGGCTGCTAGCACATTGTCACCTCTCAATATCACTGAGCAAGTCAACATTCTTAAAAACAATTAACCAAAATTCAGGCATTCCTTTGGCATCTTCTTTTTCTTCATCTTTTTTCTCATCTTCAATCTTGGCCTTTTCTTTCAACTCCTCTGAGATCTCATGTTATTCATCTGGTTTCCATTCACTTCTTCTGTAGGTTCATAAATTGCATTAATAATCTCAAACCACTTATCAAATAGAGGCTGACAGAGAACGGCATACTTCCTTTCAAGATTGTGAACTTCCTCATAGAATTGGGCTTCTATATGTGCACATTTAACTTACAGGTTTTTGAGAGCATTCACTTGTCTTTTAACTACCCGAGGCAGGCTTTCAGTGTATCCTGTCAGCTGGCTTCACTCAGTGGATCCTGCACAGGGGCTGCAGGCGGAGCTGCCCGCCAGTCCCCAGCCCGCCTGCACTCCTCAGCCGTTGGGCTGTCCATGGGTCTGGGCGCCATGGGAGCAGCAGCAGCACCTGTCCAGGAGGCTCAGGCCGTGAGGGAGCCCACCGCAGTGCGGGGAGCTCAGAGATGGCGGGCTGCAGGTCCAGAGCCCTGCCCGGCAGGGAGGCAGCTACACCCGGTGAGAATTTGAGTGAAGCGCCAGCGGCCGGCACTGTTGGGGACCCTGCCCAACCTCCGCAGCTGTTGGCCGGAGTGCTAAGCCCCTCACTGCTCTGGGTCTGCAGCGCTGGCCTGCCGCTCCGTGTGCGGGGCCCTCAGAGACTGCACCCTTGCCCACTGGAACTCGCACTGGCCCCTGAGCGCCATAGGCAGCCCGGGTTCCCACAGGCGCCTCTCCCTCCACACCTTCCGGCAAGCAGAGGGAGGAGACTCCAGCCTCAGCCAGCCCAGAGAGGGGCTCCCACAGTGCCGCTGCAGGTTGAAGGGCTCCTCAAGCACTACCAGAGTGGACAACGAGGCTGAGGAGGCACTGAGAGTGAGGGCTGCTAGCACATTGTCACCTCTCAATATCACTGAGCAAGTCAACATTCTTAAAACAATTAACCAAAATTCAGGCATTCCTTTGGCATCTTCTTTTCTTCATCTTTTTTCTCATCTTCAATCTTGGCCTTTTCTTTCAACTCCTCTGAGATCTCATGTTATTCATCTGGTTTCCATTCACTTCTTCTGTAGGTTCATAAATTGCATTAATAATCTCAAACCACTTATCAAATAGAGGCTGACAGAGAACGGCATACTTCCTTTCAAGATTGTGAACTTCCTCATAGAATTGGGCTTCTATATGTGCACATTTAACTTACAGGTTTTTGAGAGCATTCACTTGTCTTTTAACTACCCGAGGCAGGCTTTCAGTGTATCCTGTTGGATACATTGTTGGTGTTTCTATTATACCATCAAGTCTTTCTTGAAGAGCTGAAGAATCTGAGGATTTTGCATCATCTGAAAGGTTAGCTGATGTGCTTTGATTTTTGTTTCGTCACCAGTTTCTTCTTCTTCTACTTTTTTAACATCATCCAAATCTTGATCAAGTTCAGACGGTTCTTTGTTGTCAATGTCTGCCATGTTGTAAGAACTCCAAATATCAGCAGCTAGTATGGGGAGCCAGGTGGCCAGAGCTGCACAGGCGTTAACTCAGGGTGGCAGTGGTGGCTCCACGAGCAGATGGCACTAAAAAAGCCATCACACATTTTCAAGATCAGTTTCTAGATACGGTAGTGACAACTGATTAGGTAACTTTCATCACTAACATTTTCAAATATAGTAAATAATAATCCATTGCACATTTCTAAATCACTGAAAGTTTCAAGTGTTCTCACCACAAAACATAAGTATTTGAGGTCATGAATATGTTAATTAGGTTGATTTATTTCACACTATATTCATAAATCATAGCATCACATTGTACTCCATAAATATATACAACTATAATTTGTTAAACTACAATAAAAATAAAGATTAAAAAAATCAACCTGTGTTTTAAGGTCATATAAATGGCTTTCTGGTTCTTTCCCGAGAGCTTTTTTTAATAGGAAGAGAACTCAAAGATATAGTATGTGGAATCCAGGAAGGATAAGATGGACACACAGGAAAGGTTATGGGGGGGGAGAGAATGTAGATATGACCTGGAAGGTTGGGTTGACGCAGTCACATTTTTCCTACTCAGATATTTCACTTGGGTCAGCCAGTGTGAACTGCCAGTTTAACATGCGGGGAAAGTAGAACAGTGCATGTTTCAACCTCAGCCATCTTATGAGGCTGCAAATCTTTGTTCCTTTATTTTATCTATTCTCTCTGGGTTACCCACATGGGGACTGAGCCATATGCATTATTCCCTGCTTCCTAAGAGCCACACTGATCTGCCCCTTTTTCTATCTTTGAGAATTTTCCTTAGAAGTCAAGGTCAAGTTGCAAGGGGGAACTGTAATTGGCCTGGTTTGGTATCCTTGGGTTAAGAGGGAGGAAGGAACAATTGTCAAAGCACCCTTCTTACTTTTGATCACAGGTGATCCTATGCTGAGAGGAGTATGGTTTTATAAGCTTTTCAAGAAGGGGCAAAACCAGGCAGTGAGAGAGCAAACCTCTTCTCTCTAGTGCAAAATGTAGAGGGGCCATGATAATGGTTAGAGCATTAGCAATACATTATAAGCACTCAATAGCTATTAGTTCAGTGAATCAAGTGCTGTGGGTTTCTTCCCTCTTGTCTTTATGGCACCTTATTACTCTTTGGGTATCTGTAACTGATGCTGATGATATCTACTGATGTCCTGATGTCCCTCAGTAACTTCTAGAACTTTTCCCAGTGTTTTTCTTCTCTGAAAAGAAGGCACTTGAAGGTCTTACAATTCAATCTAGCCCAAGTTACATACCACCTTGAACATTTGCTGTGTTTCATAAGTTAGGTAGAGTCTATCTGGAAAATACAGAGGCACATCATTGGGGCCACCACTGCTTTCCCACCCTATTTTGATCAAAGAGTGTCCAAGGAGGTCCTATCCTCAGAAACCAGCAAGAGTCTTAGTAGGGAACATACTAATGAGGTGGTCACTGCTTAAGGGAGTTTCTTGGCCTGCTTTAGAGTTAGACTTTTGTCCTTTCCCATTCTTTTCTCAAGAATGGTAGAAACTCCGGTTGGAGAAGAAACCAGGCTTCTATCCACTCCATGCTATTTTAAAAATTTATATTTGGTTTACAGCAGAGAGAAGGCTGTCTGCTTACTCTTACAAGAAAGACTCTACACAGAAGGGTACTTCCTGAACCTATATAAAGGTTTCTCAATATGTTAGGTGCTAAGCAGAGAGGTGGAGCCTGTGAAATATAGCTTATATAAAACAAAGGGGCTAAGAAGCCCATTTGGAGGAATTCTTTGGCCCAAACTGCAGAGACTTAGGAAAATGTAAGTCATTCTTTAATTATGGAAGCACTATTTAGGGGTTTTCAATGTGTGGTCGGAGCTTATATCAGAATCATCAGGGAGAACTTATCTAAAATGCTGATTCCTGGTCAACTCTTTGCCAGCTGAATTAGAATCTCTAGGAGTGGGGCTAGGAAAATCTATATTGTAAGCTAATTTCCCTGGTAATCCTTCTAAGAATCACTAAATAATGAGTGCTCTAGGGGCCATCCTTTAAATTTTGTATTCTAAAACTTGAAGAAAGCACTCCTTATTTGTTATACTCATAATTTTAATTTTATATTTGGCTTAAATAGTGTGGTAGGCAGAATTCTAAGATGATGCCCAATGACTCACCCCTTGTAAAACTCTTTTTTCTTGACTATGGGTGGAGCCTGTAGCTTGTGTCTAACCAGTAGACCATAGCAAAAATGATGGAATATTACTTTTTGGATTATGTTACATTATATTGCAAAGGTAAAGGAATTTTACAGATGTAATTAAGCCCCCTAATTAGTTCACTTTAGATTAACCAAAAGGGAGATTACTTTGGTAGGCCTGACCTAGTCAGTTGAGCCTTTTAGAGGAGGGTCTAGAGGTAGAGAGAAAAGCAGCAGCAGAGACATTGTCCTGCTGGCTTTGAGGAAACAAACTGCCACATGGTGGAGAGGGTCATATAGCAGGGAACATGTGCAGCCTCTGGGAGAGAGAGCCTCAGTCCTACAATCCTACGACTTGGATCCTGTCAGTAACCAGTGAGCTTGGAAGAGGAGCTCAGCCTCAGATTGCAGCACCAGCTGACATCTTGAGGCAGCCACGTGAGACCCTGAGCTGAAGACCCAGTGAAGATATGCTGGGATTGTGTGTACTTAGACCCATGGAAACTGTGAAGTAATAAATGTGTATTTTTCTTCTGCTGATGTTTGTTATATGGTAATAGAAAATTCATGCACATAGTAGAGAATAAAATGTCTTACTTTTCAAGAATTGTGAATTACGTATAACCTTCCCAGTTGCTTTGACATCTACGGCAACATTGGGGTTCTGGTACCTGTTGGAGAATAGGACACCTTTCCAAAAGCTACATGGGGACAAATTGTTTTAAGGGCATCAGTTGACATAGGTTCAATATCCATGCATACTCTTTTCTGTGATTTATTGTCTTGGAAAGGAGCCTGCAATTCAGGAAGCCACGTGCATCCTTCTTTTCTGCCTTTGTTTTCACTTTCCAAAAGAAAGGCATAAATTCACACCTCTGAAATCTTCCCACAGTGAATAGTTCAGAGGTATAAAACTTCTAATCCAATGAAAATATCAGTTATGATGATGATTTCACTGATTAAAGGATTTTGTAACTTTCTCTGTCTTTTACATATTTTGGTGGGGTGAAAACTGTGGCATTAGTCATGGTGTTTCAGCTTCTGTGGCAATTCTCCAAACCCAAATATATTGTAAAGTAGGGTAGCAGAAGCGATGGCGTTTTCTTATATCCCCTACTTGTCAGTGAGTGCAATACTTTCTGGGGAGAGACACATGAGAGGAGAGTGAAGAGAATATACTCCATTCTCTCTTCACTTCAGGATGCAGTCACAGAGCAGCTCCTACCTGGTATGTGACAGTGCTCAAGACTGAAGGAAGAGACATAGCAGTAAAACATGGTTGCTCCTAAAGATGCTTGAAAATATTGAAGGTTAGAGAAGACTTATTTTGTCCAGGTAGCAACCTCATGGGAAAGGTCTGTTCCAATATTACGTATCTATGTTAGAATTCAGAAGTGAGATACTTGTTACAAGAACATGTGTTAACGGTTACTTAGTTTGAAAAACCAGGACAGACTTTTTCTAATAGAAAGCAAATCTAATGTGGTTGATTGGTTTTTGTAATGACAACTGGCTTTGCGTGGTAGATACCTCCATAAATTGACAGAGCTGAGTCTGCAGTTACGAGGTTTGGATGCATATATTGAATGATCAGATAAAAATATGTTATCAGCCGGGCACGGTGGCTCATGCCTGTAATCCTAGCACTTTGGGAGGCCGAGGAGGGCAGGTCACCTGAGGTCAGGAGTTTGAGACCAGCCTGGCTAACATTGTGAAACCCCGTTTCTACTAAAATTACAAAAAATTAGCCCAGTGTGGTGGCTCGTGCCTGTATTCCGAGCTTCTTGGGAGGCTAAAGTAGGAGAATCGCTTGAACCCGGGAGCTGGAGGTTGCAGTGAGCTGAGATCGTGCCTTTGGACTCCAGCTTGGGCAACAAAAGTGAAACTCTGTCTCAAAAAAAAAAAAAAAAAGGTTGTCAAAAATATTTTGAGTAAGGAGTACTATAATTAACAATATTTTGATTTTCCAAATTCATTCTATATTAGATTACACAAAATGTTTTCACGCAGAGTAACAGGTGTAATTATATATTTGTTGATAAGCCTCAGTAAAGCCATTTAAAAAATAATTCTCAGAAATTAAGTGAATGAGTATAGTGACTAGATAATGAATAATTTTAAAACTCAGTTATTTACAATTCTTAGGTTTTGACAAAATTAAAGGAGAATCTAACTGAGTTGTCAGCCAATAAAACATTAAAATAATTTTTGACAGATTGCAATATAATGTTGGGCATTTAAGAAAGAAGCAAAATTTTTTCATTCTAATTTACCTACCTATGTGAATAATTTTTTAATTGCTTACATCTATAAGAATGAAAAAAGAGTAATGGATTTAATTTTGAATGAGTTTGAATAGGTGACTAATAA
>NW_016805783.1:4049182-4051857 GCF_001698545.2 Rhinopithecus bieti
AAAACATTAAAATAATTTTGACAGATTGCAATATAATGTTGGGCATTTAAGAAAGAAGCAAAATTTTTTCATTCTAATTTACCTACCTATGTGAATAATTTTTTAATTGCTTACATCTATAAGAATGAAAAAAGAGTAATGGATTTAATTTTGAATGAGTTTGAATAGGTGACTAATAATACCAGAATTCGACTTTGTGGGGAAAGTAGATTGAAAAATATAAGTTCCGGAGCAAAAAGGAATGATGTAAATTTTCTAACTCTCAAAGAAAACTTATTTATGTCATTTTAAAGCACATGATAGCTTGTCTTACGACTAGACGTTTTACCCAATTTGGCATGTTTGAAAGAATGATGGAATAGTTTTATTTAAATGGTTGATTTTTACAATGTGCTGCAAATGACAACTTTTGAACATTTTAAGGCATAAAATGGAAAGTTTTAGCTGTTAACTTTAACAATTTAGAGGAGACCTGTAGTTTCTCAGAATTATTTTAGGATATATACAGTTAAAAAATGTGAAGGCCGTTGATTGCCTTAGTCAACAATAGTCTAAGGAATACTGGGTGAATTCCAGACCTCAGAGGCTTACAACAATGTGGATTTGTTTCTCATTCATGTTAGTTGTGCTTCTCCTCCATGCCTCAGGCCAAAGAGGTGCCTACCTGGAACGTGACTGTGTTCTTGGCAGAGGTGAAAGACATAGAAGTCACGTGTGGTCACTTTCAAAGTTTAAGTTTGGAAATGGTGCCACGATTTTCATCCCATTTTCTGGACCAAAGCAACTCACATGGCCAGACCTGACATCAATGGAGCAGAAAGCAAAATCACCCCACTGGAAGGATCAGCAAATAGTTGGGAATAAAAATAAAATCTACCACAGTGATCTACAGAATTACAGACACTTATAATGGGGTGACATATGGAAATGCACAGTAAAAATGAAGTTGCATAAGAGAAAATCAAGAGGGTCCTCAGTATAAAAATGGGGTACAAGGACAAAATTTAGTGTATTATTAAGAAGGTAGGCTTTTGCTTATTTGGAACAACCTGTTTTCTGACTCATTTGAAATAATTTTAGTTGCAGTCATTTAAATGCTTCATGGAACAGAACTTTAAGGCTGCTGACATATATGTGCATCAAGTCCAATCAATAGCAATTTTTTTATCTGAACCTTTATGAAATTTGATGTTTTGTATTGGCAGGTTTGTTTCATCTTTATCTTTCCAATAAGTACAGCTTCACCACTTGCCATTTTGTAAAATGATTTGTTCATCTATTTGGAAACAGAATGTTAAAAGTTTGTCAGGGAAAATGAAGAGAAAACAAACCCTGTTTTGGAATCTTAAAAGTTTCCCAGTATAAGAAACTTCATAGAAACCTTCTGGAACTGTAAGATGAGAACTTGAAGGATCAGTCAGTCGGTCAGCCAACTCTTACTGCCAGTCTGTGACATAAATGCTTCCAATATTCAAAGCTGTTCTGTCACTTGATATATTTTAATGTGGAATCTCACCTCCTACAACTGTATTGGGAGTTTTTGAAACATGAAAATTTCATATGTAAGTTCCCAGAATTATTATGTGTTTAACATATTTAAACATTTTTTTCTCTTAAATTTCAGTCTGGAGTAGTAAAAGGATTGATACATTGTAGTTTAAAGAGAGTTTAGGAAAAACATTTGTGAACCATTATCCGTTTATTCTCTTTTACTCCCAATAAACTTAACTCATAGCCACTATAATGTAATGTGATGCATTATATGTTGATTATAAAAGACTCTTTCCCTTTGGAATACTACATGCAAAATACTTAACATTTTTGCCAGATATACAGTAAACACTCAATAAATGTTTGCTAATAAAAACAATAAACACATTCCCAACAGTTTGATGGGATGGGGGAGAATGGTTAGGCAACTGATGGCCAGAGGGAAAAAACTTAATTTTTATTTTTTAAAGGAGTTTAGGGTGTCTGTATTATTTTTTTACATTGGCAAATAGAATTGTATATGTCATGTACATTGTGATGTTTTGAAATATGTTACATTGTGGAATGGCTAAATCAAGCTAATTAATATATGCATTATCTCACATAGTTATTATTTTTTGGTGAGAACACTTAAAAATCTACTCTCAGTGTTTTTTAAGAATACAATATATCGTTGGCTGTAGTCACCATGTTGTACAATATACCTCCTTTAAACCTTATTTCAAAAGTTACTTTCTTTTCAGTATGTAGAGCAATGGGTGTGTTAGTGAATAGTTTAAGAGAGTTGACTTAGTCAGCAAGTTCAGTCAGAAAGGGTATGTGAGCAGCAGGATTCTGAGGATCAGTTGCGTTTGTGATTCTTTTTCTCTGATGATTTCTTAGACCTTTTACTGGTAATCTGAGTGTCATCTCAATGTTTTGCACTTTATTCTGGAAATTTTTCCCACAGATCTAGAAATAGGAACACTTTGTTCTGATTTTTAATGGCAGTCAAATAATTATGCCTGTTAATCATCCTTTACTGTTTTATCCATTTCCATTAGTAAGCACAATATAATTGTATGTAACTTTTTATGTAAGTGAAATCTCAAATAATTGTAACTACTTTTGTTTTCAGAATTAGTGGATTGGAGTTAGGACTCTTTAATGCTACTCTGAAAACAAACTGAAACTTCTTTTTTTTT
>NW_016805783.1:4052330-4054402 GCF_001698545.2 Rhinopithecus bieti
AAAAAAAACTTTTTTTTTTTTTTTTTTTTTTTTTTTTTTTTGCTTCAAAGTGATCAACCTAGCAAATGCAAGCTCAATAAGTCCTTTCTGAAATAGTCAGTTTGAATGCAAAGTTAGTTTAAAAGAGTTTGTCTGTAAATGCTGGCCTATCACAATTAAAAGGAAAAGGTATAAATTTGAGAAGTTGGAAGACAAACCTATTTTTGAAATTTTTTTGATGCCTATCATCATTTTCCCAATTTAAGCCTAACTACTAAATTGTCTTCCACTGTCCCCAGTAGGGGAGAGGTGGAAAGAAACAATGTTTAATTGGATTGCAACTACATGACCCCAGCACTTTTCATTAAATCAGTGACAAATCAGCCAAACTAGTTTGGTGTCTTGCAGCCAAAACAACTTCTTGATTAACTAAATTTCTCACTTTTTAAATTGGTGACTTTCTTGTTGCATGGATACAGCATTAGCTAAACAACAACAACAACAAAAAAAATAGAGATTTTTCTGTAAACCATAGGAGGCGTTTATGATACCTGTCAAAGCAGCTCTAGCAGGGCCAACTTGGGAGCTCCTGAGCATAGTGGCAAAGGCAAAATTAGCTTTGGATCTTCTCTGCTCTGGTTAAAGGTCCCTCCCACTCTAGTTCTGGTAACCCAGCTCCAGGTACCAGAACATGGGCTATGGAAACACCCACTCAGTGTTGTTATCCCACAGAGCTATCTGTCTTGTAATCCTAGCTGGGAGCTAATAGTGACTTCAGGCTGTTACCTTCCAGGGAATATTTGAATGCAAATGAGTGATTGGAAGGAACAGCAACTCTAATGATTTTATTTCAAGTAGATAATGGATGAAATTTTGGAGGTTAGGAAATTCTCAGATCTTACCCCATAGATGACAGTTTGCCTATGCTGCTATGGGCTGGTCCATGTAATGAATATGGATGATACATAGACAAGGTGAGACATTGAGGACATTAGTCCAATTCTTCATCTAGACTGCCGTTTTTTAAAATTACACTTTAAGTTCTGGGATACACGTGCAGGATGTGCAGGTTTGTTACATAGGTATACATGCGCCATGGTGGTTTGCTGCACCCATCAACCCATCATCTACATTAGGTGTTTCTTCTAATCCTATCCCTCCCCTTGCCCCTTACCTCCCGACATGCCCTGGTGTGTGATGTTCCCCTCCTCATGCTCATATGTTCTTATTGTTCAACTCCCACTTATGAGTGAGAACATGTGGTGTTTGATTTTCTGTTCCTGTGTTAGTTTGCTGAGAATGGTGGTTTTCAGCTTCATCCATGCCCCTGCAAAGGACATAAACTCATTCTTTTTGTGGCTGCATAGTATTCCATGGTGTATATGTGCCACATTTTCTTTATCCAGTCTATCATTGATGGGCATTTGGTTTGGTTCCAAGTCTTTGCTATTGAGAAGTGCTGCAATAAACATGTGTGCATGTGTCTTTATAGGAGAATGATTTGGGTATATACCCAGTAATGGGGTTGCTGGTCAAATCACGTTTCTGGTTCTAGATCCTTGAGGAATCATCGCATTGTCGTCCACAATGGTTGAACTAATTTACACTCCCACCAATGGTGTAAAAACGTTCCTATTTCTCCACATCCTCTCTAGCATCTGTTGTTTCCTGACTTTTTAATGATCACCATTCTAACTCATGTGAGGTGGTATTTCATTGTGGTTTTGATTTGCATTTTTCTAATGACCAGTGATGATGAGCTTTTTTTCATATGTTTGTTGGCTGCCTGAATGTTTTCTTTTGAGAAGTGTCTGTTCATATTTTTTGCCCACTTTTTGATGGTGTTGTTTGTTTTCTTCTTGTAAATTTGTTTAACTTCCTTGTATATTCTGGACATTAGCCCTTTGTCAGATGTATAGATTGTGAAAATTTTCTCCCATTCTGTAGGTTTCCTGTTCACTCTGATGATAGTTTCTTTTGCTGTGCAGAAGCTCTTTAACTAGATCCCATTTGTCAATTTTGGCTTTTGTTGCAATTACTTTTGGTGTTTTAGTCATGAAGTCTTTGCCCATGCCTATGTCCTGAATGGTATT
>NW_016805783.1:4054824-4066398 GCF_001698545.2 Rhinopithecus bieti
TATACAATCATGTCATTTGCAAACAGAGACAATTTGATTTCCTCTCTTCCTATTTAAAAAGGCTTTATTTCTTTCTCTTGCCTGATTGTCCTGGCCAGAACTTCCAATACTATGTTGAATAGGAGTGGTGAGAGAGGGCATCCCTGTCTTGTGCCAGTTTTCAAAGAGAAGGCTTCCAGCTCTTGCCCATTCAGTATGATATTGGCTGTGGGTTGTCATAAATAGCTCTTATTATTTTGAGATATGTTCCATCCATACCTAGTTTGTTGAGTGTTTTTAGCATGAAGGGATGTTGAATTTTATCGAAGGCCTTTTCTGCATCTATTGAGATAATCATGTGGTTTTTGCCATTGGTTCTGTTTATGTGATGGATTATGTTTATTGATGTGTATATGTTGAACCAGCCTTGCAACACAGGGATGAAGCCAACTTGATTGTGGTGGATAAGCTTTTTGATGTGCTGCTGGATTCAGTTTGCCAGTATTTTATTGAGGATTTTCGCATTGATGTTCTTCAGGGATATTGGCCTGAAGTTTTGTTTTTTTGTTGTGTCTTTGCCAGGTTTTGGTATCAGGATGATGCTGGCCTCATAAAATGAGTTAGGGAGGTGTCCTTCTTTTTCTATTGTTTGAAATAGTTTCAGAAGGAATGAAAACAGCTCCTCCTTGTACCTCTGTTGAATTAGGCTGTGAAGCCATCTGGTCCTGGGCTTTTTAAATTGGTAGGCTATTGATTACTGCCTCCATTTCAGAACTTGTTATTGGTCTATTCAGGGATTCGACTTCCTCCTGATTTAGTCTTGGGAGTGTGTATGTGTCCAGGAATTTATCCATTTCTTCTAGATTTTCTAGTTTGTTTGTGTAGAGGTGTTTATAGTATTCTCTGATGGTAGTTTGTATTTCTGTGGAATCAGTAGTGATATCCCTTTATCATTTTTTATTGTGTCTACTTGATTCTTCTCTCTTTTCCTCTTTATTACAGACTGCCATATTTATTCCTATCTGATTTTCGGGCAATGAAGTTGAGTTTTGAGAATTTGTAGCCTTTAAAATGAGGAACTAGAGAAAAGAAGGACAAGGGCATATGACTATAAATATTAATAAGTATTGAATACTATTAATGTACCAATCACTGAACTAGATACACAGGTGAGTAAAACAAGGGAGTGTCCTTGTCCTAATGGTACTTGCTAGGATAGTGGTGGGAGCTAGCAAAGAACCATACAAACGTGTATGTGTGTGTGTGCATGTTATATGTGTATATGTATGTGCATGTGTGTGTATTTGTGTGTATATTTATATGTAAAATGAATTTTAATAAATACTGTGAATGAGAGGCAGCCATTCAATTTTGCCTCCTAGGGGCAGATTAACTCAGTGGTTAAATTCACAGACTCTGGATCCAGGAGACCTGGATCAAATTCCAGCTCTGCCACTTCTTAGCTGTGTCATCTTAGGTGCATTACTTAAGCTTCCTGTGCCTCCCTTTCCTCATCTGTAAAATGGTGATAATAACACTTACTTTATAGAGTTGTTGTGAGGACTAAATGAATTAACATATGCAAAATGGTTAAAACAGACCCCAGCACAGTGTTAACCTTTAGCTAGTATTATTACTGGGGGTCAGGGAGAGAGCCTCATTGAGGAAATGACAGGGATGATTAGGAGGAGGCCCCGTGAGAGGGTTAGGAAGTGTGCCCCAGGCCAAAGGAAGAGCTTCTGAGAGGAGAAGCAGCTTGGCACACCGGAGAAACAGAGAAGAAGTCCATTGGGGTGCACCAAGTAGCCACAGGATGGAGAGTAGACTCCAGAGTAGGAACAGAGATCAGATCCTGTCAAGATTTGAAAAGCATTTTAAGGATTTTGAATTTTATTCTAAATGTGGTGGAAAGTGACAGACATGTTTTACACTGGAAAATGACGTGATATAATTTATGCTTTAAAAACAAACACTCTGGCTACCTTGTGGAGACCAGACAGGAGAGCTGTGGTAGGGAAATCACTGTGGGGGGCTATGTTAGGGTTCTCCAGAGAGCATGACTGGGGGTTGGGGGCACAGAAAGAGAGAGAGAGAGAGAGAGAAAGAGAGAGAGAGAGAGAGAGAGAATGTTAAAGAGATGGCTCATATAATTGTGGGGCTGGCAAGTCTACAGGGCAAGTGGGCTGGAAATTCCAGCAGGGGTTGATGATGCAGTCTTGAGTCCAGTGGCAATCTGGAGGCAGAATTCCTTCCTCTTCAGGGGACCTAGGTCTTTTCTCTTCAGACTTTCAAATAATTGCATGAAGCCCAGCTATGGAGGATAATCTGCTTTCCTGAAAATCTACTGATTTAAATGTTAATCACATCCAAAAAACACCTTCACAGCCACTTCTAGACTGGTGTTTGACAAGACAGCTTGACATCACAGCCTAGCCAAGTTGCCACACAGAATTAACCATCTCAGGGGTATTTCCACCTTCAAAGTGGGAGAAGATGGTAGATTAGGGTGATGACTGAGGGGATTGAAATAAGTGGCTGGAGTCAAGCTTTAGTTTGAAAATAGAATGAGCACACTTGGTGTTGATTGCAAAAGGGGATAAAAAGCAGGAGCAATCAAGACCATCCCCTGGATTTCTGGAGTAAGCAAAGAGCACAGCCCTACCTCATCCATCCAGGCAACTTGAGTGGGTGGGGGAGATACTAACAGGGAGAGTGGAGAGAGAGGGAGGGAAGAAGGAAGAGAAAGAAAGAAACAGTGTGAGCATCCTTAGGTACAGAGAAGGCGGGGAAGGTGGGGGAGCTTAGCTCAGATGTTGAGAAGCTGGTGTTTTACCTGGGAAATGCCATGGCAGAATGAGCAGGGGACATGGTATTCTCCATCAGTGATCTTATACAATAGTGCCCTCAACTCCTACTAAACATGGCCCAAAGGATGTCGGGAAGGACTGGCTCATTCCACTGTGAACCAGAGCAGATGTGGGGTGAGAAGGCTTCCTTTGTAGAAAGCATAGGGAAAATTGTTTCAAAAGGGGGACAGTCTCTGCTATGCCAAATGAAGTCAAGAGGTCTAGGTCTGACTTAAATGGTAATCCCATTTGAAAAACATCTGGACAGCTACTTCTAGACTGGTATTTGACCAGATAGCTTGACATCACAGCCTAGCCAAGTTGACACATAGAATTAAGCATCTCAGGGGGTATTTCCACTATCCAGGTGGAAAAGGGCTCATTCAGTTTGACAACGTGCGTATCTCTGGTACCCTTGAGAGTAGTTTTGCTGGTGGTCCCATTTGCAGACGAATAAATTGGGGTGAGACAGGTGAACTACGTAGTCTGAGTTCAAACTCACAACTCAGTCTGCCTGCCTCAAAGACCATGCTCTGAATTTCTTTTTTCTTTTCAGTAGAGATGGGGTTTCATCATATTGGCTAGGATGGTCTCGATCTCTTGACCTCGTGATCCACCCACCTTGGCCCCACAAAGTACTGGGATTACAGGCGTGAGTCACCATGCCTGGCCCATGCTCTTAATTTCAATACATGTTTCCTCCCTCTGAGAATGAGCCAGGGTAGAGTCTTGCTGCCTTTTTCCTGATTTTATGCCCTTTATGTGTTGTGGGTGGTGGAGGGCTAGTGGTCTGATCCTGGGTTTTAGCCCAAATGAAGAACTGAGTTTTCTGAGAACACCTCACATTTCCAATATTTAAGACTTTTACTAAACTTGTAATATTTGGTAACATTTTCTTAAAGTCTTGGTGGTGGTAAACTATCAATTTATAGCCCCAATTCTTTATACTCCTTCTTGGTTAGGAGACGCAGGCAATTAAAGCAAATTTATCGAAACAGATTTCATACTTAACCTTGTAACAAAATTTCACCCCAAACTAAAAACAACCACTTAACCATATTGAAGAGCTAATTTAGTTTCAGCCCAGCAATTTTGAAATAAGTACTTGTATAATAAAATTTAAATTATAGTAGTTCTTCTCTAGAACTTACTGTGTATATACTTATAATTTTGTAATCCATGCTCTTATGGTTGATTTAATATTCTGTTATTTCCAACTCATATCAAACTCCCTCCCCCCCCCCCCTTTTTTTAAATTTGACTTCTGGATTCACGTCAGTGACTCTGTGTCCATATTTCTTGTTCCTTTCTTTATATAATGGGTAAAGGGGAGATGGCTTTGGCTAGTCTAATTTGTAGCTCTGGCAGTGATGTCTTTTTAACCCCCCAGAATATATTTAAGAAATATGCATGTAAATCATAGTCATATCTAAGAAATAAAAACAATAAAAAGAACAAAGTAGTTGGGGTTGAAACAGAAAAGGTAGACTATCTCTTCCACTACCCTGTGAATCAGATAGATGGATGTGTCTGTGCTTAGGCAGACCCATGGTGCGACAGGCAGGGAGGGATGGTGGGGGGCAGGAGAGAGACAGAGAGAGAGACAGAGAGAGGCAGAGAGAGACAGAGAGAGAGAGAGAGAGAGAGAGAGAGAACCAGAAAGTCCTTTATTAGTATTTCTATAAGAAATACACTAGATGGTTTGGGATCAACTAGTTTGTTTTATATGTGACCCTCTGCACCCCACTTTTAATGCGCTTTTCTCTGCTCAGATGGCATTTAAAAAATCATCTCACAATGTCCTTCTAAAACAGACTTCCAGACTTATTTTTTCCTTTAATCTATACCTGCCAGTTTGGGACAGCATTGCCTTCACTTGATGAAAATCTTTGCTATTAATTGAGGATGTAGCTAGTATGTCTGTTATAGGCAGTGAGGTGCCACAGGGTTACTTTTCATTTATCTCTCATGCCCGGGGTGAATGAACACAAAGGTTTCCCTTTTCATCACAAGATAGAAGACCCCTAATGTAAAGTCAGAGTGACACCTTAGCAGAGTTTGTATCTGGTTAAAGGATAGCCTGTTCTCTAATATTTTCTGCATATCCTCCCCTCACCTCCCTTTATCCATCTCTAAGGTGCTCTGAATGTAGTCAGTGTTTCCCTGTGCATCTGATTTGATCTTTAAAGACCCATAGCAGTAATAGATTTATCTTTTCACATTCAAAGCATTCAGCTTATAATAGTTCCCCATTTCATGACTGATAATTCTGTTGTACAACCTTAAATGACTCCAAGCATTGGTAAGGGCATCCTAATATTTTCCTGTGACTTTACCTGATTTCCACACTCTGAGCAACAGCCTCCATTATACATACCTCTTTGTTCTTTTGGACAATTACATTATGAACGTAGCAGTCAGGACACAGTCAGGAGACAGTGACTACCACTTGTTTTATTTTAAAAGAGAGAATTTAATGTAAAGAATGGTTAACTAAGAAATGAAAGGCAAAATTACTGAAGCTGTTGTGGAGGGAGCAAATGCACCAGGCAGCTGCCACCGTTAGGGCAGGGAGAACAAGGAGAAAAGGTGGGATTGGAAAACCTTAGAAACATGGAAGAGATCTCATGGAGCTGCAAGTAAGAATTCTGAGAAGGAGCCATTGCTTAGCAGGTACTTGTTTCTCTGAGCTGAGAGGAGGTGTCCTGACCTCTAAGGCAGGGACATTGGCCGGCTGGTGCTGGTATCTCTGATGGCGTACAATGGGGCTAGATGCACAAGTACTGGGAAAACGCACTGGTTCCGTTGATGCTCTGGGACGGAGCTGCACCTGCTGGTGTAGAGAAGGAAAGCAGGGTGACACAGGAAGCAAGCAGGAAGGAGCAAATCCCTTCTACCTCCTCTAGCCTTGCAATCTCCGTTTAGTTCCCCTGTCGACAGCACCTGACAAGGAGAAGCTGGCAGGGGAATCACAGGGGAGAGTACAGAGGGTGGGTTTGGCACTGAGAGGCGGTGGCCTATTATCTGGCACATTGAACTATCACTGTACAAATGCTTGTATTTGTAAAGGATTGTTATTCAAGTTCTGTAGTTTCAATGCAGTCAGCATGCCACACGTAAAGAATGACTGTGATCAAGGTATTTTGTCACTTTCAAGTCATGCTTATAAAATGCTTAATAAGTATATTTTTTTAAGTGAGAATATTTTACTGAACACATCTGGGGATTACATAACCTTATGTGGTGCTTTTAAAATATGTCCACGAATCTTTCAAAATTGCTCCTTTGAAAGATCATACCTCATGTCTCCCCTTCTTAATTTCCCTCCCCTGGCATGTGCGTGGACTTAGTTACTTGCTTCTAACTCATAGCATGCGCTGGACGTCATGGTATGTGACTTCTGAGGCTGGATGACAACAGGTGCTATTTCTGCCTTGCCTTCTTGGATTGCTCTCTACAGGGGGTCACTCATCAGTGTGTTTGAGGACATCCAAGCCCCATGAGGAGAGGCTCACGTAGGGGGAAACTGAGGTTTGCAGCAGCGACTTGCCAGGCATGTGAGCGAGCCAACCTGGAAGCAGATCCTCCAGTTCCAGTGAAGTGTGTAGATGACATCAGCTCCAGCCTTCATTTTGACCACAACTCATGAAAGGCGCTAAACCAGAACCACCCTTGAAACTGCTTTTAAATTCCTGAAGTGGAAATAACACATTTTATTGTTTAAAATCACTACATTTTGGGGTAATGATTAGTTTTGCATACCATTTGTTATGTTGCAATGGATGACCAATACATCTTGACTTTTGAAACCATGAGGAGGGATCAATGTTTTAAAAAGATTCATTGTCCTCATTTAGGTAGTGACTATTATTATTTCTTAAGGGAGTCTGCCTACCAGGACTATAGCTTTTCCAAGGAAGTGTTTATGAATACAGCACTGCCATGGATATTTAAAAGCAAGCTTGTGGATTCCACACCAACTTTGAAATAGAATATCTGACACCTAGCAGTTAGCATAAGATAAAAGGAATTATTTCCCAAATAAAGCTATATGTTATTGCTATCATCATCATCATCATCATCATCATCATCATCACCATCATGTCATTAAACATCTAGCTGCAGATAATACCCATAATAGTGTCCGTTTGAATGAGAGAAATCAACAAAGTTCCCAAAAGGCAATTGCACAGATCCTTATTTACGTATTTTTCCTAGTTAAATAGTCAAATGGATCTTTTACCTTAAATGTAGATAATATCATAATTCATCAAAATAATTTATAATGGTTAACTGCCACTTAAATATTGTCTTATAAATGATGCCTTTTGAAGTTAGAAGTGATTTGGATTCAATCAATTTTAAAATATATTTAGAACATATTAAACAAATGATATTAGAAGTGAAAAAAACTGTCTTCTATTAAGTCTTCTAAGAAAGACAATTATGATAAGTTCCCAATCAGATAAAACCATTCTATCATTAAAGGAAATAAAAGAAGCATAAATAAATTTGAATAGAAATGTATGTATGTTTCTTGGGCTTTTGTCCTTCTGTACAAAGCTGGACCTTCAGAGTTAGAATTCTATTTTGGTTTTTCTTCTATACGCAAGAAATGACCTTAATATGTTAGTGAGACATATTTTTTCACCTACTGATGGTCACTCAGTGCTCTCATGTCTGTAAGATCTGCTATGTCACCTCTGCTGACCATCTCCACAAGAGGACGGGGAAATGCCCATCCTCTTCAAGAGGGCTCGACCCAAGTAGGGAATCAGCTCAGGGCTTTCCTTGCACTGGTTTCCTTCTTTCTAAAGCACTCCAATGCAGAAGGAAGACCCAACCTGATGAGTCATCACTCCTGCCGTGATGTCCACCTTAACCTTCCCAACATCACTGATGTGAGGCAGAACCATCACAAACTGGAATGGCCACAGAGCCATTCTGACCCAGTGGATCCACCACTCCTAGGCCCTCTCCAACTGACCCCTGGTACAGTCAATTATTCTTCCTCCAAGTAATTACTTCCCTCTTGTCTGAACATCCTTGATATATATAAGTGTGGCGATGCTTATATTTTTGTGATGTAGCCAGCATTCCATGGGAATAGACATTTGTGAGTCAAGGCAAGAGCACTGAATATGTAAGCATTGCATTGAAAATGCTACTGTCAACTCAGCCATTAGCTTCACTTTGCAAATTGATTCTCTTTATTGTTACCCATATTGGATGACAGAGGAAAGGGAAGAAAGCGAAGGAAGAAGTAAGCCTGCTGTGATAATTGCATTCTTCCTTCTATGCAGGAAATAAAAAATCTTTATCCTTTCATTCCTCTAAGCATGCCAGTTCAGAGTACAGTTCAGCAAAGAACTCCAATGTTAAAAAGCCCAGATGACATTTACAGAACAATACATTATCCAAGTTTTAAAACAGGGACAGACAAGGTGACTAATGGCTGGTGTGTTGGTTATAGGCCCTGGAGAACTGTAGTAGTCACGATTTAAAGTGATTCCTCCCGGGGAGCCAGCAACAGGATTTTGAAACCTATGATTTATTTCTACAGAACAAGCCAAACATGGGGTCTTCATACAACAGTTGCATTCCATGCAGCTTGAGGTAGAGCAAAGATGCATTTTCTTTTTTTCCATCCTCCAGTTTAGGTGGCTCTCAATTTGCTACTTGGGCTGGGAATACGAGCCTCCCTTACATATGTGTGTGTCAGAGATAAAAAGTACTTTCCCCAGCTCTTCATTACAAAGGAAACTTGATGCTACATTACGTGATGTAACTCCTCCTTTTGATTATAGGGCCTTTAGAGGAAGGTCACATGGACAGTTATTTCTGGTTTAATTCAATATAAGGACAGACGCCAGAGAGAGGAGTCAGTGCTCATGGGAGAGGGAAAAAAGGCAAGGAGAGAACGAAGTAAGAGATTTGGAATTGCAAATCCGGAGTTAAAAGAACAGCTACAGCATGGGTGGTGTCCTGCAGGCCCTCCTCTCACCACTCTGCACACCTGAGCCTTCTCCTGTGAGGGCCCCAGAACAGCCACACCACACCTCCTGCCTTCTACCTTGTCCTCTATTTTAGGAATACCAGTGAGAAATAACCTGATGATATGGCCAGGTTAACATGAAAATAAGGCAACTTTCCTTTAAGAAAATAAGACAGAGAAATAGGCTTTGATTGTTGCTCAGGAGTCCCTCTGCAGCAGGGCCAAACTCTATTTCGATGGTCCTTAGCAGCCTGTTCCAAGGGACCTCACAGACCTGACCTCATGGGAAGGAGATTTGAGAGATGGTTAGAAAAATTGGGGGATGTCAAATAGTTTAAATCTCTGTTGTAACATACAGAGATATAGTAATGTTGTGCTTTGCTTTGCTCCAAAAGAGACATTGGACTTTTTTTTTTTGAGTTGGAGTCTCACTCTGTCACCCAGGCTGGAGTGCAGTGGCGCAGTCTCAGCCCACTGTAACCCCTGCCTCCCAGGTTCAAGCGATTCTCCTGCCTTGGCCTCCCATGTAGCTGGGATTACAGGTGCATGCCACCATGCCCAGCTATTTTTTGTATTTTTATAGAGATGGAGTTTCACCATGTTGGCCAGGCTAGTCTCAAACTCCTAACCTCAAGTAATCTGCCCACTTCAGCCTCCCAAAGTGCTGGGATTAAAGGCATGAGCCACCACATCCAGTCAAGACACTGGACTTTTGAGAGCACAATTTCTACGAGTTTGGATAGGCAAGAGAGATGTGTAAGACAGGCTGCTAGGAGCTGCTAGAGAAGCACCTTAATTTAAATTATGATAGTAGTAATACAAGCTTCAACTTCAAAAGGGAGAAGGCTAAGTTAGAAGGAAAAGGGCTTGTCATTCCTTATTACCGTGGGGTGTAAGAACTGAGTGTTTCATATGGCTGAATGTTTTCGTCTAATTAAAAATAAAACGAAATTATTTTAGAAATTAAGACTTTATACTTTAAAGAATTTTTCTTCTATCCAGGCCAATAATATTTAAACCTTAATGATGGCTCTTATGTAAGTTCTGGGAACATTTTTGAACCATGGGCTTGTACTAATTAGCAAGGTATTGCTAGGTAATTGTTTTGGCTGGCTGGCTTGCTGCTTCCCTCAGGCATTTCTAACTTTAAGGTCACTCTTTCTCCTTTTCGCTAACGAGGTGTGTTTAGTATTGCAGGGGTATTATAATTGCTGAGCCTTAGTTCCAGATATCCAGGTGGGTGGTAACCTATAGAAGCCCTCTATTCTGTTTTTATTGGGGTTGAGGCATTATAATAAGCTCCTGGAATTTCCTCATAGGCACTACTGTAATAATTTTAGGAATAGTTTTTATGATTTCTTATTAAAATGGAACACATTATCATAGCCACCGAAGAACTTAGAATAAGCCTGGTAAACAGATGTATATGTTTCTTTTTTTCAGGCTTTTTTTAATTTTTAATTTTTTGGGTACATAGTAGGTATGTATATTTATGGGGTGCATGAGATATTTTGATATAGGCATGCAGTGTGTAATAATCACATCATGGAAAACAGGATAGCCATCGCTGCAATCATTTATCCTTCATGTTACAAACAATCCAATTCTATTCTTTTAGTTATTTTAAGATATACAATTAAATTGTTTTGACTATAGTCACCCTGTTGTGCTATCAAACAGTAGGTTTTACACATTCTTTCTAACTTTTTTTGTACCCATTAACTATCACCACTTCCCCTCCACCCTGCACTACCCTTCCCAGCCTCTGATAACTACCCTTCTACTCTCTATCTCCATGTGTTTTATTGTTTTGAGTTTTAGATCCCACAAATAAGGGTTTTTTTGTTTTGTTTTGTTTTGTTTTGTTTTTTAATAATAAAGTAAAACATGTGATGTTTGACTTTCTGTGCCTGGCTTCAGATGTGTATGTTCCTGAACTTATATTATCTTGGGTTTCTAATATCTTGTGAAAAATATTTAGTTTCTCACAAAGAGTTCTAATTTCTTCCAAATCTAGTTCTGTCTTTCTAGGCACATAGGAGGATTACTTTCCTGCTTCCTTGCAGTTGAGTAATTAATTATTGCCCCTGGGTTGTGAACAAAAGAGCTGTGCCATGTCTGGGCTAGATCATTCATTGCTGCTGTGCAGTCCTCCAGCTCTGCTCCTTCTTTTCAGTGGTGAGTCCCATGAGGCATCACAGAAAAAACGGTGGCATCTCAAGACACAGTGTGCAAATGGAGCAAACTTCACGTGGAGCAAAGGCGACCTGCCAATCTGCACTAGCATCCAGTATGAGTGAAAAATCAACTCTTTCAGTTTTTATTTTTTATTTTCTATTATACTTTAAGTTCTAGGGTACATGTACACACCGTGCAGGTTTGTTACATATGTATACATGTGCCATGTTGGTGTGCTGCACTCATTAACTCATCATTTACATTAGGTATTTCTCTTAATGCTATCCCTCCCCGCTGTCACCACCCCATGACAGGCCCCAGTGTGTGATGTTCCCTGCCCTGTGTCCAAGTGATCTCATTGTTCAGTTCCCACCTATGAGTGAGAACATGCGGTGTTTGGTTTTCTGTCCCTGTGATAGTTTGCTCAGAATGATGGTTTCCAGCTGCATCAATGTTCCTGCAAAGGACATGAACTCATCCTTTTTGATGGCTGCATAGTATTCCATGGTGTATATGTGCCACATTTTCTTAATCCAGTCTGTCACAGATGGACATTTGGGTTGATTCCAAGTCTTT
>NW_016805783.1:4069692-4082706 GCF_001698545.2 Rhinopithecus bieti
CATTTTGAGCCCACGTGTGTCTCTGCACGTGAGATGGGTCTCCTGAATACAGCAGACTGATGGGTCTTGACTCTTTATCCAATTTGCCAGTCTGTGTCTTTTAATTGGTGCATTTAGCCCATTTACATTTAAGGTTAATATTGTTATATGTGAATTTGATCCTGTCATTATGATGTTAGCTAGTTGTTTTGCTCATTAATTGATGCAGTTTCTTTCTAGCATTGATGGTTTACAATTTGGCATGTTTTTGCAGTGGCTGGTATCTGTTATTCCTTTCCATGTTCAGTGCTTCCTTCAGGAGCTCTTGTAAGGCAGGCCTGGTGGTGACAAAATCTCTCAGCATTTGCTTGTCTGTAAAGGATTTTATTTCTCCTTCACTTATGAAACTTAGTTTGGCTGGATATGAAATTCTGTGTTGAAAATTTTTTCTTTAAGAATGTTGAATATTGGCCCCCACTCTATTCTGGCTTGTAGGGTTTCTGCCAAGAGATTTGCTGTTAGTCTAATGGGCTTCCCTTTGTGGGTAACCTGACCTTTCTCTCTGGCTGCCCTTACCGTTTTTTCCTTCATTACAACCTTGGAGAATCTGACAATTATGTGTCTTGGGGTTGCTCTTCTCGAGGAGTGTCTTTGTGGGTTCTCTGTATTTCCTGAGTTTGAATGTTGGTCTACCTTGCTAGGTTGGGTAAGTTCTCCTGGGTAATATCCTGAAGAGTGTTTTCCAACTTGGTTCCATTCTCCCGTCACTTTCAGGTACACCAATCAAATGTAGATTTGTTCTTTTCACATAGTCCCATATTTCTTTGAGGCTTTGTTCATTTCTTTTTACTCTTTTATCCCTAAACTTCTCTTCTTGCTTGATTTCATTCATTTGATCTTCAATCACTGATACCCTCTGTTCCACTTGATCCAATCGGCTACTGAAGCTTGTGCATGCATCTCGTAGTTCTCATGCCATGGTTTTCAGCTCTATCAGTTCATTTAAGGTCTTCTTTACGCTGCTTGTTCTAGTTAGCCATTCATCTGATCTTTTTTCAAGGTTTTCAGCATCCTTGCGATGGGTTCGAACATCCTCCTTTAGCTCAGAGAAGTTTGTTATTACCGACCTTCTGAAGCCTACTTCTGTCAACTCGTCAAAGTCAGTCTCCATCCAGCTTTGTTCCATTGCTGGTGAGGAGCTGTGATCCTTTGGAGGAGAAGAGGTCCTCTGGTTTTTAGAATTTTCAGCCTTTCTGCTCTGGTTTCTCCCCATCTTTGTAGTTTTATCTACGTTTGGTCTTTGATGATGGTGACTTACAGATGGGGTTTTGGTGTGGATATCCTTCTTGTGGATGTTGATGCTATTCCTTTCTGTTTGTTAGTTTTCCTTCTAACAGTCAGGACCCTCAGCTGCAGGTCTGTTGGTGTATGCTGGAGGTCCACTTCAGACCCTGATTGCCTGGGTATCACCAACAGAGGCTGCAGAACAGCAAATATTGCTACCAGATCCTTCCTCTGGAAGCTTTGTCTCAGAGGGGCACCTGGCTGTATGAGGTGTCAGTCGGTGCCTAGTGGCAGGTGTCTCCCAGTTAGTCTACATGGGGGGGCAGTCTGTCTGTTCTCAGAGATCAAACTCCATGCTGGGAGAACCACTGCTCTCTTCAGAGCTGTCAGACAGGGATGTTTAAGTCTGCAGAAGTTTCTGCTGCCTTTTGTTCAACTATGACCTGCCCCCAGATGTGGAGTCTACAGAGGCAGGCAGGCCTTGTTGAGCTGCAGTGGGTTCCACCCAATTCAAGCTTCTTGGCCACTTTGTTTACCTACTCAAGCCTCAGCAATGGTGGACACCCCTCCCCAGCCCAGGCTGCTGCCTGGCAGTTTGATCTTGGACTGCAATGCTAGCAGTGAGCAAGGCTCCATGGGCGTGGGACCTGCTGAGCCAGGCACAGGATATAATCTCCTGGTGTGCTGTTTGCTAAGACCATTGGAAAAGCACAGTATTAGGGTGGGAGTGTCCCGATTTTCCAGGTACCCTCTGTCATGGCTTCCCTTGGCTAGGAAAGGGAAATCCCCCAACCCCTTGTGCNCCGTTTGTTCAACTATGACCTGCCCCAGATGTGGAGTCTACAGAGGCAGGCAGGCCTTGTTGAGCTGCAGTGGGTTCCACCCAATTCAAGCTTCTTGGCCACTTTGTTTACCTACTCAAGCCTCAGCAATGGTGGACACCCCTCCCCCAGCCCAGGCTGCTGCCTGGCAGTTTGATCTTGGACTGCAATGCTAGCAGTGAGCAAGGCTCCATGGGCGTGGGACCTGCTGAGCCAGGCACAGGATATAATCTCCTGGTGTGCTGTTTGCTAAGACCATTGGAAAAGCACAGTATTAGGGTGGGAGTGTCCCGATTTTCCAGGTACCCTCTGTCATGGCTTCCCTTGGCTAGGAAAGGGAAATCCCCCAACCCCTTGTGCTTCTCGGGTGAGGTGATGCCCCGCCCTTCTTCAGCTCACCCTCCGTGGGATGCACCCACTGTCCAACCAGTCCCAGTGACATGAACCAGGTACCTCAGTTGGAAATGCAGAAATCACCCATCTTCTGCGTAGATCATGCTGGGAGCTGCGGACCAGAGCTGTTTCTATTTGGCCATCTTGGAATGATCAACCTCAACTCTTCTAGTTTTAAGCCACTGAGTTTTCTGAGATTGTTACTGCCACATAACCTAACCCATCCTAACTATCATATGCTTCCTCTTCACAAATATATACAATGTCCAGCTTTAATTCAAGGGTTAGGAAACTGCAGCCTACCTGTTTTATTTTTTAAAATTTTAATTATTTTTACTTCTTTTATTGTGGTAAAATATTTATAATAAGATTAACCATTTTAACCATTTTTAAGTGTACAGGGATTCTGTGGCATTAAGTACATTTTCATTGTTGTTTAACCACTATCCATCTCCAGAACTCTTTCATCTTCTGTAACTGAAACTCTCTACCCATTAAACACTTACTCTCCATTTCCCCTTCCCCCAGTCCCCTGCCAACCACTATTGTATTTTCTGTGAATTTGTTTACTCTATTCCAATAAAACCTTATTTACAAAAACAATATGGAACTAGAAAAAAAATCAAGACTTAAAATAATTTTAAGTGGAATCATACAATATTTGCCCTTTTGTGACTGGCTTATGATGTCTTCAAGATTCATCTGTGTTGTTGCACATGTCAGAATTTCCTTCCTTTTTAAGGATTAATAATACACCATTATTTATAAAACATTATGTGTATGTAAATATGTCACATTTTCCTTATTTGTTCTTTTACTGATGGACATCTGGTTGGGTTCACTTTTTGTCTATTGTGAATAGTACTGTTATGAACATTGATGTACAAATACTTGTTTTAAACATCAAAACAAGTGGTTGAAAAAAAGCAGAATTTGGGAGTTGTGAGGAAGAGAATGGATATTGTAGGAAGGACAAGTTTATTTCTTTTGTATATATATCCAGAAGTGGAATGTCTGAGTCCTAAGATAATTCCATATTTAACGTTTTGAGGAAACACTATATAATTTTTCCGCAGTGGTTGCACTGTTTTACATTCCTGCTAGTAATGCACAAGAGTTCTAATTTCTCCATGTCCTTGTCAACGCTTATTGTTTTCTTTCTTTTTTTTTTTTTTAAATCGATTATAGCCATCCTAATGGATGTGAAGTTGTATCTTGTAGCTTTTATTTGTATTTCCATAATGTTTAGTGATATTGAACATCTTTTTGTGTGCTTGTCATTTGTATATCTTCTTTGGAGATGTGTCTCTTCAAGTCCCTTGCTTATTTTTGAATTAGACTGCTAATTTTTCTCTTGCTAAGTTGTTGCTGCCTGTTTTTGTAAATAAGATTTTATTGGAATTCGACTATGCCTGTTTATTTACATGTTTTTTGGTGGGTGCTTTCAAATGTTAACAACAGAGTCGAATAGTTGTGATAGAAGCTGAATGGCTCACAAAGCCTAAAACATATACTATCTGGCCTTGTACAGAAAATGTTTGCCAAGCTTTGCTCTAGACCATTCTGTTTCTATTTCTACCTTCGATTTCCACTTTCTTTAGGGAACCTGGTAAGTTGTTCTCTCCCTATCACTTGTGCTTTACTGCTGCTCACCTTTGTCTTCAAGGTGTGAGTCTTGGTCGATTTTAAAGACTAAAGGCTGTGAAAAAAGGCAGAATCTGGGAGTTGTGAGGAAGAGAACGGATATTATAGGAAGGACAAAATTTCAAGACTGAGGTGAAAACACGAAAGTGGGATTCCTCAATGTTAATTTTTTTTTTTCAGATGAAGTCTTGCTCTGTCGCCCAGTCTGGAGTGCAGTGGCGCAATCTCAGCTCACTGCAAACTCTGCCTCCTGGGTTCACACCATTCTCCTGCCTCGGCCTCCCAAGTAGCTGGGACTACAGGTGCCTGCCACTGCACCAGGCTAATTTTTTTGTATTTTTAGTAGAGACGGGGTTTCACTGTGTTAGCCAGGATGGTCTCAATCTCCTGACCTCGTGATCTGCCAGCCTCGGCCTCCCAAAGTGCTGGGATTACAGGTGTGAGCCACTGTGCCCGGTCCCTCAATGTCAATTTTTTTTAAACTAGTATTTATTAGTGCTTTAAATGTGCCAGGTCCTGCTAAGCAGTTTCTATGCATAATAACGTTTAATCATCAGAACAAATCTCCGAGATGGTTACTTTGAACTTAGGTCAGTCTAACCCCAGAGCCTAAGCTTAACCACTTAATCACTATGCTAAGCAGATACAAGCTGCATTTGGAGACAGAAAGCACATCAACTAGGTTGGCGGAAAGATTGTGTGTTGAGAAGTGGAGGTAGCTAAAGTGAATGTTGTAGACTTGAACCAAATTGCAGATGGCCTTGAATGGCAGGCTGTAGATTTTGGACTTTATCCTGAGAACTGTGGGGCTTAGATAATAAAATCAGTGTAGAGTTGTGAAAAATTGAAGGGCATGAGAAGAGGTGAGGCAGAGAGCTTTGGTAGGTTGCGGTAGTATTCAAGCACGATGATAAAGCCTTGAACTGGAATGCCATAAATTCAAAACTAGATAATGAAAAGTCATGAATCTGTGTTCTCAGAGTAATGACCTCTAAAGGTATTTCTAGGTTAATTTAGAGGAGATGTTGGTTGCCCGTCTCCTGTCTCTATGTCTGTGGCTGAATTTTTCATCTACCATGTAGAGAACACTGGGAGATATGCCACAATAAAAATGGGAAACATGATTCAGCATTACCTGAAGTTACTTTTACTATGGCAGGCATTATTTGTGCCTTTCTCAAGGCTTACTAGGGCTTTCTTCATGGTCACAAAGACTGAGAACTTTAACTTGATCTCCTTCCAGTTCCTAACGTACTACAATCTTACTCTATTGTTGATATCAGATAGGGCTCTTTATAGTATTTTTCTTACTTTTTTCAGACAAGCAGAAAAGAAAGGGTCTTTATTTATTAATATTTAGGAGGGGTCTACAGATGAGATAAACTTGTTGCTACAACTGCTCAGAGGCCGTAAATGTTTGAGAGTTGGAGGCCTGTCTACGTCCAAGAAGGTTCCTGGTATTAAGAAAGGTCCAGGATGGCCGGGCATGGTGGCTCACACCTGTAATCCTAGCACTTTGGGAAGCCAAGGTAGGCGGATCACCTAAGGTCAGGAGTTTGAGACCAGCCTAGCCAACATGGTGAAACCCTGTCTCTACTAAAAGTACAAACATTAGCTGGGTGCAGTGGCAGGTGCCTGTAATCCCAGCTATTCGGGAGGCTGAGGCAAGAGAATCACTTGAACTTGGGAGGTGGAGGTTGCAGTGAGCTGAGATCGTGCCATTGTACTTCAGCCTGAGTGACAGAGGGAGACTCGGTCTCCAAAAAAAAAAAAAGTCTAGGAATGAGGCAGGCATTTTAGGTATTTCTAATGAGAAACATACAATAATTATATCTAGCTCTGTGTATTCATCTTAGTAGAGACGGAGTTTCACCATATTGGCCAGGCTGGTCTCAAACTCCTGACCTCAGGTGATCCACCTGCCTCGGCCTCCCCAAGTGCAGGGATTATAGGTGTGAGCCACTGCGCCTGGCTCTGTGTGTTTATCTAAAGTTGATTTAAATTATAGCATATTCATAATACAGTCGATTCACACGACATGCAGTAGTTGTGACCTATAAAGTCCCTGTAATCACTTAATACCAAACCATTGCTTCTTTTACCTATTTATATATCTATTTATTTATTTTTATTTATCTTTTTTTTTTGGAGACAGCATCTCGCCCTGTCATTCAGGTTGGAGTGCATTGGCGCGATCTCGGCTTGCTGTAACCTCAGCCTCCTGGGTTCAAGCAATTCTCCTGCCTAAACCTCCTGAGTAGCTGGGATTACAGGTGCACACTGCCTCGGCTGGCTAATTTTTTTTGTAGTTTAGTAGAGACGGAGTTTCACCGTGTTGCCCAGGCTGGCCTCGAACTCCTGAGCTCAGGCAATCTGCCCACCTCGGCCTCCTAAAGTACTAGGATTATAGGCATAAGCCACTGCGCCCAGCCATATTTATTTATTGTACTTTAAGTTCTGGGATACATGCGTGGAATGTGCAGGTTTGTTACAGAGGTGTACATGTGCCATGGTGATTTGCTGCACCCATCAACCTGTCATCTAGGTTTTAAGCCCTGCATGCATTAGGTATTTGTCCTAACGCTCTCCCTCCCCTTGCCCCGTAATCACCGACAGGCCCCGGTGCGTGATGTTCATCTCTTTGTGTGCATGTGTTCTCATTGTTTAACTCCGACTTATGACTGATACCAAACCATTGCTTCTAGGGGAAATACAGGGTTAGGTTCCTGCAAGCCTCTGATCTCAAAGTTTTCACCAACTGATTGATACATAACCTTATTTTATGTGCGTTTCTGTTTAAAGATATCGTATTTCATATATATTATTGATTCATTAACATGGAACTCATGGCCAATAGCACTATAATTCATGCCTGAATGAAGCTTATCTAAGACATATATTTTCTCTGTAAGACACATCACAGTCTTTTTGTGATTAGAGACACTCGACAGTGCTTTGGTGCTGTGCTTGGGGCCATTTTAAATAGCAAAGTCACCAACAAGAAAACAACACTGAAATGCTAAAACGTAGCACTAAACAGATCACAAAAAGGATAATTATGTACAAAATGAGAGTTGAAACCAGAAGGCAGAGTGTTGCCTTGTTTGATCTGAGTCACACGTTGGGTGACTCATGTTTTTGCCACTCTGCACAGGTTCACTAATGACCATGAAAGCATCACGAGGATTGATCTTTGGGGTTACAAATAAATTTTAGTCAGTAGGCAGATTTACAAACATGGAATCTATGTATAACAAGGACTGACTATACATAATTATGAATGACACTGTTCTAAAACAGAACAGTGTTTCTGTTTCATGGCTCCCAATTAAGCCCTGAATGCTTACAACAACAATCCTAACATAAAAATGATACCAATGTAATTTGGTTAACTAGGTGCTAACCTATGCTTAGTTAATCCCTGTCTGAGAAAATCCTTTACCCCATGCAGTTCTGCTTTGACCAGTAGGTACTAACTGGACCAGGTGCTTGCTTTGTAAATCTAAAACCCTGCATGACAGCAAGGGACCCTTCCCTAGTCCAGGTGGTAGAAACACCAGGGTAAGCAATGACTACTACCAGCCTGCTAGTGAGAACTCATGACATACTTAATCTACTTTTGCTTTCCTCTACACTTATAACAATTAGGGCATGAGAAACATGGATGGGTTTTAATTTTGAGACAGGATTTCCATCATAGGAGTCAAGGACACAAAGTTAACCTTGCATAGACATCTCCCAAGACAGGGACATCAATTTAACAACTTGGAAACGAGGATGCCGTTTGATGCAGTCCAAACAATTAGACCTGTACGTAGATAGAACAGGACATCTAACCTCGGTTTTGCCTAAAATATCTGGCTCAGAACTCTTGGCAAATTAAATTTTCATAGGTGAAAGCCAAAGAGGTAGGAAGGATGACTCAACCTAGTTAATTGCAAAGTTCAATACAATATTGAAAGCTATTAAAGCACCATCATAATACGTTACTGTCCCACTTGAATAGTGAGAACATTTGAGGTCATTTCAGATTTTGGAACCAATTGCTGAATGTGGAACTGAGCCCCAAATTCCCTAGATACAAGAGGTGTCAGTGCTGGTTTATCGTCCTATACAGCAGAGTGGAAACAATGCCAGGTCCCACCTTGAGCATCATCTCCTGCTCTCCTCCAGCACCCAGGGTCCTCACAGTGCTGTTGATCCCTACAAGCCTGCTCTCTGTTGCAGGGCTTCATACTTCTAGGCCACTCATTCTTTCTCCTTCTATCAAAATGTCTGATGTTCTGGTCAGGATATGACCCACTTAGCCATGTCTGAACTTTGTAGAATAATAAACCTGCTGCCTGCAAGCTGCTCTGACCATTTCCCTGCTAGTAATGGGTTAACTGAGTGTCAGCTGGGGTCCTTGGCCTGCAGGGAGAGCATTCAGTCACTTGTGAACTCCCTCTGCTGGGCAGCTCGCCTTACCACCATGTTCCTGTGGGGAAGCCGGGGACCCCTCCTGGCTACCTCTGGTGTTCTTCAGTACTGCCCTAAGCTTTATTAAAGTACAAACAGTAGCAGATACTAACATTAGAAGTTCTGGGGAGACAGAAGTGACAGTAGAAAGCAAGGATGACTTCAAAGGAGAAGGTACTTTCACAAGGAGCTACAGATATTTTGAGATATAGTGTAGACTTCCCCAGCAGGCTGGAGCAAGATATGTGCACTCAGTGTTGGAGCAAATGGAACCTCAGGGGCATTAGAATGTTCACGCAGAATACAATAATTGATACCCATAATGGCAGCTCTGATATTCAGGGAATGTTAAACTATGTTCAGACACACTGCCAACTAGGACATAGAAGTAAAGCAGTCATCCTTCCTACCTCTGTGGCTTTCACCTCTGAAAATTTAATTTGCCAAGAGTTATGAGTCAGATATTTTAGGCAAAACCGAAGTTAGATGTCCAGGCCTATCTACATACGGGGTCTAATTATTTGGACTGCATCAAACGGCATCCTCCTTTCCAAGTTGTTTAATTGATGTCCCTGTCTTGGGAGATGTCTATGCAAGGTTAACTTTGGCAAGTTGCTTGTGTCGTTGACTCCTATGATGGAAATTCTGTCCCCAAATTAAAACCCATCCATGTTTCTCATGCCCTAATTGTTGTAAGCATATAGGAAAGCAAAAGTAGATTAAGTTATGTCATGAGTTCTCGCTAGTTGGGTGGTAGTAGTCATTGCCTGGGCGATCTGGAGAGTGTTTCTGTTTCATGGCTCCCAATTAAGCCCTGAATGCTTACAACAACAATCCTAACATAAAAATGATACTAGCTAACATTTTACTGAGTGTTTATGATGTGCTGGATATTGTTCTAAGACCTTTACACATATTAACCTACTAATTCTCTGGATAACTCTATCAGGTAGTGTGATCACTAGTCTCCAAGGTAATCCCCAATGATCCCCATGTCCCGGAATTCGTATCACTGGGCGGTCACTTCCAACATTGTATCAGGGTGGGTCTGTGTGGCCAGTAGTGTAGGACACAAAGGATGGTATGTCCCATCCAAGATTAAACTACAGAAAATTGCAACTTCCTTCTTGGAGAGGAACTGAGGACTTGATCCAACAGCCCACAATGAATGAATGTTGCCAACAACCATGTGAGGGAGCTAGGAAGTAGATCATCTTATTTCAAAGGCCTGCAGCCCTGGCCAACAGCTCTACTGCACCCTCACAAGAGACCTGGGACAGAACCTCCCAGTTAAGGCTTTGTTGATTCCTGATTCACAGGAATGACTGGTTTATGTGCCAAGTTTTGGGGGTAAATAGTTACACAGTAACAGATAACAAATACAAGTTGGTACTGTTATTTTTTTTATTTTACAGAAGAACCAAGACACTGCAAGATATGTAACTTTCCCAAGCCGACCCTTAAGTGATGAGTTGGGGTGCAAATTCCAGGCTGTCTGTACAGCCTGTCACCTCTAGGCTAGATTGCCTCTGGGCATTTGTATAGATGTATATTGTGAGATCATCTGGGGTGCTCTTCAGTGTGGAAGAAAGGGTATAAATCTGTGACCACTATGGGAAGAATAAGCCCCCTGCTCACTGTGGGTCAACTTTCTGCATCAAGGATGCTGTGTATGTAGGACTCTCGGCCAACTCAGGATCACTCTGTCAATCTGCGGCTTAAAGGGTTCAAGTGGACCTAAAGCCTGAGATCACTAGGCCTTTCTCTCCAATATTTGGTGCCTGCCAAGGATGTGGAATTGTGTCAAGGATAAAGAGAAATTGTTTAAAATATGGGTTACACCTTTGGGAGAGCTTTGTTTAGTCACAGAGTTTGTTCTTGCTTCAAGCAGTGGGTTAAGTCCCATTTCATATTCTTTTCAAATTTGTATTAATTAATTCCTCCTCCCAATGACCTCTGGATGTGTCAGATTAAAAGCTCTTGGGTTCAGCACACCAACATGGCACAAGTATACATATGTAACAAACCTGCACGTTATGCACATGTACCCTAGAACTTAAAGTATAATAAAAAAAATAAATAAATAAAATAAATAAATAAATAAAAGCTCTTGGGAGATGGAGGTCCCAGAAGAGATGTTGGACATTTAGAGAAGTTGTAGACTATTCATTCCAGAGACAATGCACACTCAGGCTCTTAGCCTTCAGTTTACCACACTGAAGTGTGGCCCAAAATAAAAATACTCTTTGCAATAACAAACCTTGTATCATTTCACAATTTACCTAGCTCTTTTAACTCTTCAGAATGCCTCCACATACTTTTCTTTTCCCCTCAGAATATACTGTCACAGAATTCCCCATTCTGTCCAGATGGGGAAAAGTGACTCAGGAGGCCAATTGATTCCCTAAGGTCATATATTAAGAGACTGTTTTTTGGTGCTTACTGTGTCTTCAAAGCACTTTGTACATATTAACTCATTTAATCTTAACAATAGCCCTGTGAGGTAGATCTACTATCAGCCTTGTTTTTATAGATAAGAAAACCAAGACCCAATTAATTAGCTTGACTTCATAGCAAAAAAGCCGTGGATTTAGTCAGGATTTGAACTCAGGAAGTCTGACTCATGGAGGCTGCCTGCCTCCAAAACCTTCCAGGTTACCAGCCCATGCTGGTTTTACTGGTCATTAGGTTTTACTGTAATTAATTCACAGTGTAGGCTGAGATCTGAACCCAGTTTTACATTTTCAACTTTAATTTTGTTGCCATGTCAAATATAAAATTTTATATCAGATGTTCATTTATTTGCAGGTGGAAACTTTTGTTTTAGAAAACGTAACGAGTTTATTTGTAAATATGGTCTATCTTTTCCGCTAAGCTGACTGCCGTGTTTAATGGAATGACCTTCACATGATAGCACTGAAAAACGCAACCACCTGACTGTCATTCCTGAGTCCTGAGAGTGCCACACAGACCACATAGTGGCCTGGAAAGTTCCAAGCCACAGTCATTTCCAGCTGGACTTGTGACTTCAGATTGCATGTAGCTCCTGTCCTGGGGGAGGGTAGGAGCTGGGAGGACCCGTTTTTTCTCTCTAGCCTAGGACCTAAATGGAAATTATGTTCAAGATCTTCTGTTTTCTTTCCCTGGGCCCCGACTGAATTTGACTCTTGAGGTCTTACCCCTCTGAGAGTGAGAACTGAGATTTGGGGCCATCTGCTCATTGCCAATATTAGTTCTCCAGAGGGACAGAACGAATAGGGTGTGTGTGTGTGTGTGTGTGTGTGTGTGTGTGTGTGTGTGTGTGTGTGTGAGTTTATCAGATTAAAAGCTGACACAATTACAAAGTGAAGTCCCATGCTAGGCCATCTGCAAGCTGGGGAAAGACAAGGTGGTAGCGGCCCAGTCCAAGTCCTAAAGCCTCAAAACTAGGGAAGCCTACGTGCAACCTTCCGTTTGCATCCAAAGGCCAGAGAGCCCCTGGGAGGCTGATGGTCCAGAGCCCAAAGGTTGAAGAACCTAGAGTCTGCTGTCCAAGGGCAGGAGGAGAGGAAGCAAGATCTCAGCACGCAGAGACAGCAAGAGTGAGAGGGCGCAGCAAGCTGCTTAGCTCCTTCTTCTACGTGCTTTGTTCCAGCTGCACTGGCAGCCAGTTGGATGGTGCCCACCCAAACTGAGGGTGGGTCTTCCTCTCCCAGCCCACTGACTCAAATGCCATTCTCTTCTGGCAACACCCTCACAGACCCACCCAGAAACAATACTTTACCAGTCATCCAGGCATCCCTAAATCCAAGCAAGGTGATACCTAATATTAACCATTACATTGCCTTCAGCATTTGTTACTAGTTTGTATGATTGATCATTTCTGTATTACTTATAGGAGGCAGTATAGTGTAGGGGTTAAGAAACTGGGTTTAGGGTCAGCTGGCCTGGCCTTTTTTTTTTTTTTTATGCTTTATGTTCTAGGGTGTGTGTGCACAATGTGCAGGTTTGTTACGTATGTATACATGTGCCATGTTAGTGCGCAGCACCCATGAACTCGTCATTTACATTAGGTATATCTCCTAATGCTATCCCTCCCCGCTCCGCCCACCCCACAACAGGCCCCGGTATGTGATGTTGCCCTTCCTGTGTCCAAGTGATCACATTGTTCAACTCCCACCTATGAGTGAGAACAAGCAGTGTTTGATTTTCTGTTCTTATGATAGTTTGCTGAGAATGATGGTTTCCAGCTGCATCCATGTCCCTACAAAGGACATGAACTCATCCTTTTTTATGGCTGCATAGTATTCCATGGTGTATATGTGCCACATTTTCTTAATCCAGTCTGTCACTGATGGACATTTGGGTTGGTTCCAAGTCTTTGCTATTGTGAATAGTGCCACAATAAACATACGTGTGCATGTGTCTTTATAGCAGCATGATTTATAATCCTTTG
>NW_016805783.1:4086244-4089798 GCF_001698545.2 Rhinopithecus bieti
GTTAGTTGATGCAGTTTCTTCCTAGCATCTATGGTCTTTACATTTTGGCATGTTTTTGCAGTGGCTGATACCGGTTGTTCGTTTCCATGTTTAGTGCTTCCTTCAGGAGCTCTTTTAGGGCAGGCCCGGTGGTGATAAAATCTCTCAGCATTTGCTTGTCTGTAAAGGATTTCATTTCTCCTTCACTTATGAAACTTAGTTTGGCTGGATATGAAATTCTTGGTTGAAAATTCTTTTCTTTAAGAATGTTGAATATTGGCCCCCACTCTCTTCTGGCTTGGAGAGTTTCTACTGAGAGATCTGCTGTTAGTCTGATGGGCTTCCCTTTGTGGGTAACCTGACATTTCTCTCTGGCTGCCCTTAACATTTTTTCCTTTATTTCAACCTGGCGAATCTGACAATTATGTGTCTTGGAGTTACTCTTCTCGAGTAGTATCTCTGTGGCGTTCTGTGTATTTCCTGAATTTGAATGTTGGCTTGCCTTGCTAGGTTGGGGAAGTTCTCCTGGATAATATCCTGCAGAGTGTTTTCCAACTTGGTTCCATTCTCCCCATCAATTTCAGGTACACCAATCAGACGTAGATTTGGTCTTTTCACATAGTCCCATATTTCTTGGAGGCTTTGTTCATTTCTTTTACTCTTTTTTCTCTAAACTTCTCTTCTCACTTCATTTCATTCATTTGATCTTCAATCACTGATACCCTTTCCTCCAGTTGATTGAGTTGGTTACTGAAGCTTGTGCATTTGTCACGTAGTTCTCCTGTCATGGTTTTCAGCCCTATCGGGTAATTTAAGATCTTCTCTGCATTGGTTATTCTAGTGAGTGATTTGTTAAATCGTTTTCAATGTTTTAGCTTCTCTGCAATGGGTTCCAACTTCCTCCTTTAGCTCGGAGAGGTTTGATCATCTGAAGGCTTCTTCTCTCAACTTGTGAAAGTCATTCTGCATCCAGCTTTGGTCTGTTACTGGCAAGGAGCTGCATTCCTTTGCAGGGGGAGAGATGCTCTGATTTTTTGAATTTTCAGCTTTTCTGCGCTGCTTTTTGCCAACTTTGTGGCTTTATCTACCTTTGGTCTTTGAAGATGGTGATGTACAGATGGGGTTTTGGTGTGGATATCCCTTCTGTTTGTTTTCCTTCTAACAGTCAGGACCCTCAGCTGCTGGTCCCTTGGAGTTTGCTTGAGGTCCACTCTGGACCCTGTTTGCCTGGGTATCAGCAGCGGAGGCTGGAGAAGAATGAATATTGCTGAGCAGCAAATGTTGCTGCCTGATCATTCCTCTGGAAGCTTCATCTCAGAGGGGTGCCTGGCTATGTGAGGTGTCAGGTGTCAGACTGCCCCTAGTTGGAGGTGTTAGGCTACTCGGGGGTCAGGGACCCACTTCAGCAGGCAGTTTGTCCATTCTCAGATCTCAAACTCCATGCTGGGAGAACCACTACTCCCTTCAAAGCTGTCAGACAGGGACATTTAAATCTGCAGAGGTTTCTCCTGCCTTTTGTTTGGCTAAGCCCTGTCCCCAGAGGTGGAGTCTACAGAGGCAGGCAGGCTTCCTTGAGCTGAGGTGGGCTCCACCCAGTTCGAGCTTCCTGGCCACTTTGTTTACCTACTTAAGCCTCAGCAATGGCAGGCGCCCCTCCCCCAGCCTCGCTGCTGCCTTGCAGTTGGATCTCAGACTGCTGTGCTAGCAATGAGGGAGGCTCCGTGGGCATGGGACCCTCTGAGCCAGGCACGGGATATAATCTCCTGGTGTGCCATTTGCTAAGACCCTTGGTAAAGCGGGTAAAGCACACTATTAGGGTGGGAGTGACCCGATTTTCCAGATGTTTTGTGTCACAGTTTCCCTTGGCTAGGAAAGGGTATTCCCTTCCCCCTTGCACTTCTCGGATGAGTTGATGCCTCACCCTTCTTCGGCTCTTGCTTGTTGGGCTGCACCCACTGTCCTGCACCCACTGTCTGACACGCCCCAGTGAAATGAACCTGCTACCTCAGTTGGAAATGCAGAAATCACCCATCTTCTGTGTCGCTCACGCTGGGAGCTGGAGGCTGGAGCTGTTCCTATTTAGTCATCTTGGAACCATCTCCCGGCCTGGCATTTTATATCTGTTCTAGAATTTCTTTTCCTAACAACTCTCCTTCTCTTCTATGACTTGTGTAAGCTGAGTAGAAGCAGCACTGAACATGGCTTGAGCCCATTTCTCCCACCCAGTGTCAAATGCTGGGCCTCATTACCCTTTGTGCCTTCTGACCTAAGAGGCCACCAACAGTTCTTAAACTCTGAGGGTGGAGTCATGAGGGGAGAGTGGCTGGAAAATCTTCCTATGTCTGCAGAAATACCATGACTACCAGTGTACACAGTACTCTAGTGTTTATGTTAGAGAACTTTCTCACATGTAGTTTCATTGGATTCTCACAATTCCGTCTACTAAATAGGACAGTTATCTTACCTATCCTAAAAGATGATCCTAAATGGTCTTACAGAGGTTTCAAGGTGTGACAAAAGGGTAACACGAGAATTCTAATTCGTGTCACACTGCTTTGCCCATTGCTGTGCTCTTTCAAGAGCTTTTCAGGGCATTATAAAGAAGATCTTATAGAATACTCAATCACTAGCTTGGAGCCCGATAATTTAAAGTTCCCTATACTAACAGAAACAACCAGAATCAGATCAACTTATAGTTATTGAATGCTTACTGTGTGCCAGGAACTGTGCTGAGAACTTCATGTGTATTATCTCATTTAAGCTTAAAATGAGAACCCAGGCAAGCTTTGCCCCTCAAAATGTGGACCACAGGTCAGCAGCATGGGCATCGCCTGCAATCTTGTTTGAAATGCAGATCTCAGGTCCTGCCTCAGACCTCCTGAATTAGAGCCTGCATTTTAACAAGAGACCAGGTGATTTATGTGCACATTAAAGTTTGAGATGTTCCTCTCGCTTCTCTGTGAGGAACTGTCAAAGCCCATTTTACAGAGGAGGAAAGGGAGGCTAAGAGAGATTTAAGTAACTTACATATTCATTTATCCAGTGGAGTAAAACCAGGCAACTTGCCTCAAAAACCTTGCACATCACTACTGGTCACCTTCCTTCTTTGAGCCTTAGCCTGCACACCTGATACATGGAAATAATTACGTCTTGGAGCTTTGATGTCATTTTGTGAAATGCTTTTGGTGTTTTAGACATGAAGTCCTTGCCCATGCCTATGTCCTGAATGGTATTACCTAGGTTTTCTTCTAGGGTTTTTATGGTATTAGGTCTAACATTTAAGTCTCTAATCCATCTTGAATTAGTTTTTGTGTAAGGAGAAAGGAAAGGATCCAGTTTCAGCTTTCTACTTATGGCTAGCCAATTTTCCCAGCACCATTTATTAAATAGGGAATTCTTTTCCCATTTCTTGTTTTTCTCAGGTTTGTCAAAGATCAGATGGCTGTAGATGTGTGGTATTATTTCTGAGGACTCTGTTCTGTTCCATTGGTCTATATCTCTGTTTTGGTACCAGTACCATGCTGTTTTGGTTACTGTAGCCTTGTAGTATAGTTTGAAGTCAGGTAGCGCTTCTG
>NW_016805783.1:4090829-4094643 GCF_001698545.2 Rhinopithecus bieti
TAGTTCAAGAAAAAAAAAAAAAAAAAAAAAAAAAAAAAAAAAAAAAAAAAAAAAAAAAAAAAAAAAGAAAAATGCATGAGGAAAAACATCATATCTCTAAAGCAGTGTCCTCTACTTAGGGGATGAGGGAGGAAGGAGGGTATGGGGTTGGAAGTGTTAGGATTGTGGGATTTAATTATTTTTGTAAAATATTGTTACTTTTTAGAAAAAGAATCACAGGTAAATATAGCAAAAGTGTTTAGATTTGATAAAACTTGGAGGAGGGTGCACAGATATTTAGCATCTGATTTATCACAGTGTTCTCATTATTGGAAAGACTTTACATTATAACATACTATGAAAAACAGAGATTCTGTAAGATCCAGGAGACTCCTTTCTGTGGTTAGGGGTGATTTCACTGAGAGATGAATGGAATTCACACATGGACCCTTGCAGAAAGAGGTGACTGGGAGAGAGAGAAGCAGGAACCACAGGGCAGGGCAGCCAGGTAGGTTCTGTGGAGTATCCATGAATGATCCTCTTGTGGAGGGTTCATTTCCTTGGGGACTTTCCCTCTGGCTTCTGGATGCAGTTAACAAACACAGCCTTTCCTTCTCTCCGTGAGGTAACTCCCTTTTAAAATTTGTCCTAACCCTTTAGTGAAGAAATTCATGAAGGTATAGCTTCTTGCAACAGCCTGGGGGAAATGGAAGACTCGCTCCTATCCTGGAGAGGAAACCTCATCCTATTGAGTTGACAGTCAGGATTTCTGCACATGGCCATTAGTGCTGTGAAAAGTTGCTCATGGTGGGGGTTAGGAGGGATGGAGGATGAAGTCTTGATACTGAGAACAGCTCTCAGGAGTCACGCACAGCTGTATAAAGCCTGTGCTTGTCCTCATATATTAGGAGGCTGGAATTTGAGCAAGAAAGGGAAGTGGACATCTGGATTTTATGTGTGGTAGATATGTAATAGAATGTCAATGGAAGGTCGATCTCCAAAATTTGGTTGAAGTCTGTACTAGTCTGTTTTCACGCTGCTGTTAAAGATATACCTGAGACTGGGTAATTTATTAAAAAAAAGAGATTTAACGGACACACAGTTCCACGGGCTGGGAGGTCTCACAATCACGATAGAAGGTGAAAGGTACGTCTTACATGCTGAGAGACAAGAGAGAAATGATAGCCAAGCAAAAGGGGAAACTCCTTACAAAATCATCACATCTCATGAGACTTCTTCCTTCCATGAGAATAGTATGGAGGAAACTGTCCCCATGATTCAATTATCTCCCACTGAGTCCCCCCCACAACATATGGGAATTATGGGAGCTACAATCCAAGATGAGATTTGGGTGGGGACACAGCTAAACCATATCAAAGTCCAACACCTTAGACTAGGGGATAAGTATCCTCATATTGTAAAGAGAAGTAATAGACACATCCAAGCCAGTCTTACTAAAAGGTAGAAAATCTGATCCAGCAAATAGCACTGCCACCCAGCCGCATTTTCAGCTTATAAAGAAATGAAAAGAAATTCGAATGGGTTTTATTAGAAGGAGTCCATATAAATAGAGATCCTTGCCTGTTTTCCCAGGATGTTTCTAACAACTCTTCCCCTCCCCCAGCAAGTGAGGCCTCCCAGGAGGACCCCTATAGAGACTGGCAGTGCCCAAAGCCTACAGAAGGGAGGACTGGTTCCTCAGTCCTGGCGGGAGGTCTGTTGGGGAGTGTCACCATCTGTATGGAGCATGGAGAGGGAGTTCCTGAGAAACCTCCTGTGTCCACAGGTGTGACATTAAGACTGAAGCCTGTGTCCTGCAAGTTCTGAAGGCAGGAGGGTATCTGAAGTAGCCCACAGAGGCAGAGGGTGGGTGGGCTGTACCTGAGCAGATTTATAACAAAGATGAGTTCCTAAGGACCAAGGTAACAGGGCCATCTGGATGAGATCCTTTTCAAAGATCACCTACAGTTAGATCTTTTGGGGGTTGGACTGCTGAGGACAGGAGGTGGAGGTGATGCAGGATTTTGCTCCTTAGTTCAGCTAAATGTGAGTTCTTGTCTCACAACCAGAAAAAATTAGGCATGCAGAAACATTGAATGGTGAGAAGGATGGAATTTATTAAATGAAAGAAAGCTCTCGGCAAAAGAGGGGATGTCCTGCCAACAGGTTTTCACCTCCCTAACTGAATATCAGGGCTACCACACATGCCCTAAAGAGGCCCCTCCTTCCTTGCATAAGGCATGAATTCCTGGTGGCTCCACCCCATTCCCCCAGTGCACAGGCAGGCACGCCCAGGCAAGCCATAGATTGTATTGGAAAAGGCAACATTTGATTGGTTAAAGGGCAAGATTCAGAAAGAATCAATTGGGAAAGAGAGGGCAAACAGGGGCAGAAATTTTCCCTCTGGATTGCAGGTTTCCTCTGGAACCAGTACTTCAGTCTTTCAGCTTTCAGGCTGCTTTAAGCTTGAAGGTGGGGTCTCACCCAGGACCCTTCCCTATCTGCCTAGGCATTTGTCTGCCTCGTGCCTTCATCAGAGCAAGACTGAAAGAGGCTGGCCAGAGAGCCCCTTGCCCAGGTCCGAGAGCTCAACACATCTGTGGGGAACCTTGGAAGTATGGACGTCTTCATCACTTGAGGGCTGATGTCCAGCTGGGGTGATCTCAAGGGGAATTTCTGTAGTTTGCTCCTCTTCCTCCTTGGCTCTGTGAGGCTGAGAGAGAAGGAAGATAGAGAAGGAAAGGTGGAAAAGGCATGAGAGACCAGTTTGGGCACCTTTATACCTACTCTAGTTGTCTGACCTGCAGGCTAGGCCTGAGTTAAGGGGGAGGAAAAAGTTGTAAATGTGATCTTGGTGTTTTGATGACTCTACTGGACTTTTCAATATCTAAGAGTGAGTCTTATTTAAAGCGAATGAAAGAGGTGGGAGTTGCCTGAGCTCTTGTCCAGGGATGGGACAGGAAGCTTTGATGTAGCAGACCAGCAATGGGAGAAGAAAAGAGGTGTTTCCTGGTTGTACCTTGTTGTGATCATCTCATTTAATAAGCCACACAGAACCTGATATGTTGCTGTAAATGGCAAATTCTTGGTAAGTGCTAAGTAAAAGACAGCTTTGTGATCATCCTTTTTTTAAATCTTCCCTATGTATCAAGTGAGTCAGAACCAAATCACCACTTTGCAGACACAGAGGGCACAAGGTAACAAGAGTTAAGCGATGCCTGACATCCAAAAATTCAAGAAAATGTCAGTAATCAAATCATACTTTAAAGTTCACCCTCTGACCCACTTGTCTGGGAAAATGACAAGGAAATAAATAGGAAAGATGAAGTCTCTTAATACACAATACACATTAGTATTGAACAAATGTGCTGTCCTTCCCAGGGGAACAGGATTATGTTGACCCACCTTCAGTGGAAAAGCCGCTTTATAAAGCCTTCAAGACACTTCGGTAAACTGGGGAAGGAGTTGTGGTTTTCAATGGTTCATAAGTCATGGGAATTGCAGGGTGTGAATCCATTCCTGCTCTTCTTGGCTTTGGTGTGGGATTAGCATAATTCCATCTTTTAGTAAGCCTAAGTCATGCCATTTCTCCATGCCTGCATCTTATAAGTGGAGAAGAGCCTATGTACAAACTCTCAGGGTAAGGAGGATCTGGAAGGCATGACTATGCTAGTGAATATCAATTTTCATGACATGAACCGGCCTGGGGAAAGCATAGATGATTGAAATACACACATAATCCAAAAACGTCATCTTAGTCAATTGCTTTAATCCTTACCAGCCATCTTCACTGAGACCTTAAGTTCTTTTTTTTTTTGGGTGACTTCTTTTATTG
>NW_016805785.1:0-2421 GCF_001698545.2 Rhinopithecus bieti
TAACACCACTCAGATCCTTCTTCCACTTTGTTCAGCTTCCTCTCAGTGTATTATTTCATTCCAACAGAATTCCCATTTCCCATCTTAGCTGCCCAGACAAAGGGAGAAAATTTGGACCCATCCAATCTCAATTTTCTTCAACTGGCCAGGCTCAGTGGCTCATGCCTGTAATTCCAGCACTTTGGGAGGCAAAGGAGGGAGGATCGCCTGAGGTCAGGAGCTCGAGACCAGCCTGGCCAACATGGCAAACCCCTTCTCTACTAAAAGTACAAACATTTGCCAGGTGTGGTGGCACATGCCTGTAGCTACTCGGGAGGCTAAGGCAGGAGAATCACTTGAGTCCAGGAGGCGGAGGTTGTATGTAGTGAGCCGAGATTGTACCACTGCACTCTAGCCTGGGTGACAAAGCGAGACTCCATCTCCCAATAAATAAATAAATAAATAATTTTTTTTTAAAGTCAATTTTCTTCAACCACTCAAGATAATCTGAAAATCTCAACGGCAAGTAGGTATGAAATGCCTGGGAAGGCTCAGAGCAAGGAGAAATTTTATCTGCTAAGCTTACGCCCCACTTCCCAGCCCCTGCAAAAAAAGCTCAAGAAAACCTCAACCTCACTGGGTATTGGAGGATCACCTGTTCCCAATTTTTTCTTTTTTGGGGGGGGGGGACAGGGTCTCATTCTGTCACCCAGATGGAGTGCAATGCCACCATCATAGCTTATTGTAACTTGAAACACGTAGGCTCAGGCAATGTTCCTGCCTCAACCTCCAGAGTTTGCACCTTCTAAGGGAGCTCAACTTTGGAAATAGAAATGCCTGGGTTTGAAATCCCAGTACTCCTACTTATTGAAGGTGTGACCTTAGTTCAGATTCTTCTGTAGAATGAAGATGATAATACCTTCAGAGTTCTTTGGGAGATTCGGTGAAGTTACAGTATGACCTGAGTAGATACTCAATAAATGCTCCTGCAATTGTAGAAAGAACTCATCTTTTGAGCCTTACCACCTCACAGTGCTCAGAAGCAAAGATGCTCAATAAGAGAAATAAACAGGAGTGGCTGCCCTATTAACTGAGAGCCTCATTTCTGTGAATCCTCACTTAATGCCTCCCTCTTCTAGGTGAATGATCTGCCCAAAAACAGCTCCCTGTCCATCCACAAGGCTGTATTTGTTTTTGTTTTTTTGTTTATTTTTTTGAGACAGTCCCACTCTGTTGCTCAGGCTAGAGTGCAGTGGCATGATCTCGGCTCACTGCAACCTCTACCTCCCGGGTTCAAGCGATTCTCCTACCTCAGCCTCCCAAGTAGCTGGGATTACAGGCGCACGCCACCATGCCTAGCTAATTTTTGTATTTTTAGGAGAGACGGGGTTTCACCATGTTGGTCAGCCTGGTCTCGAACTCCTGTTCTCAGGTGATCTACCCGCTTCAACCTCCCAAAGTGCTGGGATTACAGCATTTTGTATTTTTAGTAGAGACGGGGTTTCAATGTTAGCCAGGCTGGTCCACGAGGCTCCTCTTAACCCATTCCTATAGTTTTTCTGCCTTGCCTCCAAAACCTAGATTAGCTCTAAAGCCTCCCTCCTCTATTTTTGTTCCTGAGTTTGTGTGCCTCCCATTTTAGTGCGTGGACTCTTGGACTCTGTACTCTCAGCTTTTCCTGGATTTAAAGTGAAAATGCTGGAGGGCAGAGACTTGGCCTTGTACCTCTCTCTTTTGGGAGCCCTCTCAACCTCTATGTCTCACTTCCCCACCTGAAAAGACCCAATAATGCAAAATAAAAACTCTGTCGCCCGGGCTGGAGTGCAGTGGCCGGATCTCAGCTCACTGCAAGCTCCGCCTCCCGGGTTTACGCCATTCTCCTGCCTCAGCTTCCCGAGTAGCTGGGACTACAGGCGCCCACCACCTCGCCCCGCTAGATTTTGTATTTTTTAGTAGAGACGGGGTTTCACCGTGTTAGCCAGGATGGTCTCGATCTCCTGACCTCGTGATCCGCCCGTCTCGGCCTCCCAAAGTGCTGGGATTACAGGCTTGAGCCACCGCGCCCGGCCAATAATCAGTATTTAATGCAGGAAAGGGACACACAAAGGCTTCCATTTTCTTTAGGATGAAGAGGTGACCGAAAAAGTAAAACTGGCAATAGTTTTTAAATGGCCATTTTTTTTTTGAATCCCAGCACTATTTACTGGAAATGACCAGAGGGAAGGAGGAATGGGTAATTTATTATTTAATGGGTACAGAGTTTCAATTTTGCAAGATGAAGAGTTCTAGAGATAGATAAAGGTGACAGTTACACAACAATGTGAATGGTTTTTTGTTGCCTTTTTTTTTTTCTTTTTTTTTTTTTTTTTTTTTTTTTTTGAGATGGAGTTTTGCTCCTTTTCGCCCAGGCTGGAGTGCAGTGTCGCAATCTCAGCTCACTGC
>NW_016805786.1:0-765 GCF_001698545.2 Rhinopithecus bieti
TCCACGCAACTGAAGGTTACCTCTGTGAGATGAATTCACACATCATCAAGAAGTTTCTAAGAAAGCTTTTTTCTAGTTTTCATCTGATTATATTTCCATTGTCACCGTAAGCTTCATCGCGTTAAAAGTATCCCACTGCAGATATTCAGTATACTGTGTTAGCAAACCGATCACTGAAGAGAAACGTGTAACTCTGTGAGTTGCATTCACATATCACAATACAGTTTCTCAGAAGGCTTCTTTCCACTTTTGATGTGAGGATATTTCCTTTTTCACCATATCCCTCAATGAGCCCCCAAATATCACTATCCGAAGTCCACGACAACAGTGTTAGCAAACTGTTCCAAGAAGGGAAGGGTGGAATTCTGTGCGATGAAGTCACACAACAGAAAGCGATCTCTCATAAAGCTTCCCTCTAGATATTATCTGAGGATATTTCCTTTTTCAACATGGGACCCTATGGGCTCCCAAAGATCACTTTGCAGATTCCAGGAAAAGAGTGTTAGCAAACTGCTTCCAGTGGACTAATCTGTAACGCTCTGAGGTGAATTCCCAGATCACAAAGAAGTTTATCAGAAAGCTTCTTTCACGTTTTGTTCTGATGATATTATCTTTCTCAGGGTAGATCTCAATGCGATCCAAAGAAGCCCTTCTCAGGTTCCTCAAAGACAGTGTTAATGGACTGATCGATGAAATACAAGTGGAACTCTGTAAGAAGAATACACCCATCACCAAGAAGTGTCTAAGAAAGCTTCTTTCTAGTTT
>NW_016805787.1:0-764 GCF_001698545.2 Rhinopithecus bieti
TGGATTCTGCAAAGTGATATTTTGGATCACTTTGAGGGTTATGGTGGAAAAGGAAATATCCTCAGATAAAACTTGAAAGAAGCCTTCTGAGAAACTACATTGTGATGTGTGAATGCAACACACCGACTTACACGTTTCTCTTCAGTGACCAGTTTGCTAACACAGTATTCTTGAAATCTGCAATGGGATACTTCTTAGCACAATGAAATGTAGGGTGACAAAGGAAATATCCTCAGATGAAAACTAGAAGGAAGCTTTTTAAAAAACTTCTTGTTGATGTGTGAATTCATCTCACAGAGTTACACTTATGTTTCATGGAGCAGTCCATTAACAGTGCCTTTAAGGAACCTGAGAAGGGCTACACTGGATCGCATTGAGGCCTACGCTGAAAAAGGAAATATCATCAGTTCAGAACGTGAAAGAAGCTTTCTGAGAAACTACTTTGTGATCTGTGAATACACCTCGCAGAGTTACAACTTAGTCTTCAGGAGGTAGTTTCCTAACACTCTTTTCATGGAATCTGCATAGTGATATTTGGGAGCCCATAGTGGCCCAGTGTTAAAAAGGAAATATCCTCAGATAATAACTAGAGAGAAGCTTTCTGAGAGATTGCTTTCTAATGTGTGACTTCATCACACAGAGTTCCACAATTCCCTTCTTGGAACAGTTTGCTAACACAGTTGTCGTGGATTCTGCAAGTTGATATTTGGGAACTCATTGAGGGCTATGCTGGAAAAGGAAATATCCTCACATAAAAGTGGAAA
>NW_016805788.1:0-1437 GCF_001698545.2 Rhinopithecus bieti
TTAAACAATAGATCCCTTGTACTTATTCCCCTTTTCTAACTTAAATTTTATATCCTTTGACTCCCCCACTCCTGCCAGCCCTGGTAGGCACCATTTTATGCCCTACTTTTTTTTTTTTTTTGAGATGGAGTCTTACTCGCCAGGCTGGAGTGCAGTGGCGCGATCTTGACTCACTGCAACCTCTGCCTCCCAGGGTCAAGTGATTCTCCTGCTTCAGCCTCCCAAGTAGCTGGGACTACAGGTACAAACCACCACGCCCAGCTAATTTTTGTATTTTTAGTAGAGACGGGGTTTCATCATGTTGGCCAGGATGGTCTTGATCTCTTGACCTTGTGATCTGCCCGCCTCGGCCTCCCAGAGTGCTAGGATTACAGGCGTGAGCCACCGTGCCCGGCCTTTATGCCCTACTTCTATGAATTCAGTGTTTTCAGATTCCACATATGAATGAGATCATTGTCATATTTGTATTTCTGTCTCCGATTTATTTCACTTAACACAATAACACAATATTCTCCAGTTGCATGCATGGGATCTATTCTAGTTCTGGGAACTTTCTGAGCCTAGAGCTTCTGGGGTCAGCCTGACAGTAAGGTCAGTTCAAAGAACTAGTCCAAAAGGTAAGCCTGGATCTTACAGGTGCAAGATCTCATCTGGCACTGGGATGTGCCCAGAGGTGCAGTCTGTGAGTACTGGCCTAGTCTAGGATAGTGGGTGTATTAGTCTATTCTCACACCGCTATAAAGAACTACCCAAGGCTGGGTAATTTATAAAGGAAAGGGGTTTAATTGAGTCACCGCTCCACATTGCTGGGAAGGCCTTGGGAAACCTACAATCATAGTGGAAGGCAACGGGGCAGCAAGGCACCTTCTTCACAAAGTGGCAAGAGGGAGAAGTGTCAGCAGGGGAAATGCTAGATGCTTATAAAACCTTTGGATTTCGTGAGAACTCACTTACTACCCCAAGAACAGCATGGGAGAACCCACCCCATGACCCAGTCACTTCCCACCAGCCCTCCCACGACACGTGGGGATGGAAACTACAATTCAAGACAAGATTTGGATGGGGACGCAGCCACACCGTATCAGTGGGTCATGTTTGTCACTGGGTTTTACTGGGGTGAGCCAAGTGTTGTGGTCTAAGGCAAAATCCAGTGCTCACTTCCTTAATTTTCCTCCACGTAGAAGGTATCTCTCTTCACATTGCTGCCTGGGATTGGGGAGGGCTCTCACAGGTAATGTAAAACTGCCCTTTGTACTCTTTTCCACACATCTTTTCTCATTTTATGCTACACCCGGGTTCTATAATCTCTCCTCTGATTTCCTTAGCTCTTGTGAAGGTGATTTTGCTTGTGGATAGTTGTGAAAATTGATAATTCTGCAGGGAGATAAGTGCTGGAAAGTCCTATTCTACCGTCTTGCTGATGTCCATCTTTGTGTA
>NW_016805789.1:0-1441 GCF_001698545.2 Rhinopithecus bieti
GAGAGAAAGGAAAGGGAAGGGAAGGGAAAGGAAGGGAAGGGAAGGGAAGGGAAAAAGAAAAGAAAAGAAAAGAAAAGAAAATGGGAGAATGTAGGCTGGGCCTTTGGGCTAAATTGGGGTAGGAGACTGGGTCCAGTGGATCATGCTTGTAATTCCAGCACTTTGGGGAAGCCAAGGCGGGCAGATCACCTGAGGTCAGGAGTTCAAGGCCAGCCTGGTCAAAGTGGCAAAACACTGTCTCTACTAAAAATACAAAAATTACCTGGGCATTGCGGCACACTCCTATAATCCCAGTGATTCCAGAGGCTGAGGCAGGAGAATCACTGGAACCCGGGAGGTGGAGGTTGCAGTGAGCTGAGATGGTGCCACTGAACTCCAGCCTGGGCAACAGAGTGAGACTCTGTCTCAAAAAATAAATAGGTCGGGTGCGGTGGCTCACACCTATAATCCTAACACTTTGGGAGGCCAAAGTAGGCAGATTGCCTGAGCTCAGGAGTTCAAGACCAGCCTGGGCAACATGGCGAAATCCTGTCTGTATACAAAAAATTAGCCAGGTGTGGTAGTGCATCCCTGTAATCTCAGCTACTTAGAGGCTGAGGTGGGAGAATTGCTTGAACCCGGGAGATGGAGGTTGCAGTGAGCCGACTGCGCCATTGTATCAGTGATAGAGCGAGACTCAGTCTCAAAAACAAAAAAAAAATAACAGGCCGGGCGAGGTGGCTCACACGTGTAATCCCAGCACTTTGGGAGGCCGAGGCGGGTGGATCAAAAGGTCAGGAGATCGAGACCATCCTGGCTAACACGGTGAAACCCCGCTCCTACTAAAAATACAAAAAGCCGGGCATGGTAGCGGGGGCCTATAGTCCCAGCTACTCGGGAGGCTGAGGCAGGAGAATGGCGTGAACCCGGGAGGCAGAGCTTGTAGTGAGCCAAGATCGGACCACTGCACTCCAGCCTGGGCGACAGAGCGAGACTCCATCTCAAAATAATAATAATAATAAAATAAATAAATAAATAGGCCTGGAGTAGTGGCTCACGCCTGTAATCCCAGCATTTTGGGAGGCCGAGGCAGGCAGAACACCTGAGGTCAGGAGTTCGAGACCAGCCTGGCAAATATGGTGAAATCCCATCTCAGAAAAATACATAAATAAATTATAAATAAATAAATAAATAAATAAATAAATAGGCTGGACGCGGTGACTTACGCCTGTAATCCCAGCACTTTGGGAGGCCAAGGCGGGCGGATCCCCTGAGGTCAGGAGTTCCAGACCAGCCTGACCAACATGGAGAAACTACGTCTCTGCTCAAAAAATACAAAATTGGCCGGGCGCGGTGGCTCAAGCCTGTAATCCCAGCACTTTGGGAGGCCGAGGCGGGCAGATCACAAGGTCAGGAGGTCGAGACCATCCTGGCTAACACAGTGATACCCCGTCTCCACTTA
>NW_016805790.1:0-1080 GCF_001698545.2 Rhinopithecus bieti
TCTATACTTTGTCTCTGTGTATTATTTCTTTTCTCAAGTCTCTCGTTCCACCTAATGAAAAGCACCCACAGGTGTGGAGGGGCAGGCCACCCCTTCAATTTACAGCACTGGTGCCTTTTTTTTTTTTGAGAAGGAGTTTTGCTCTTGTCGCCCAGACTGCAGTGCAATGGCGTGATCTTGGCTCACTGCAACCTCCGCTTCCCAGGTTCAAACCATTCTCCTGCCTCAGCCTCCCGAGTAGCTACACTTACAGGTGCCACCACTATGCCTGGCTTTTTTTTTTTGGGGGGGGGGGACAAAGTCTCACTCTGTCAGGGTGCAGTGGCATTATCTTGGCTCACTGCAACTTCTGCCTCCCACTTTCAAGCAATTCTCTGCCTCAGCCTCCCAAGTAGCTGGGATTACAGGTGCCTGCCACTGCACCTGGCTAATTTTTATATTTTTAGTAGATATGGGGTTTCACCATGTTTGCCAGGCTGGTCTTGAACTCCTGACCTCAGGTAATCTTCCCCCCTCGGCCTCCCAAAGTTCTGGGATTACAGGCATGAGTCACTGCACCCAATAGCACTGGTGGTTTTCATGTCTGCAGTTTCAACCCCTCACCACCAATCCCAACATCATGTGTAATCCTGATATGAATAAATGCAAATGGTACTTGCTAGCATTAGGTGTGTGAAAATCAGAAGCATCTATCTCACCACTCAGACCTGAGGTTCTCTATGTCTCACTCTGTCCAGAATTAGTGGGTTCTATGGTATTGCTGACTTCAAGAATAAAGCTGCAGACCCTCACAGCCAGTGTTACAGTTCTTAAAAATGTCTGCAGTTTTTTCCTTCTAGTGGGTTTGTGATCTTACTGACTTCAGAAACAAAGCTGCAAATCTTTCTAGGAAGAGTTACAGCTGCAAAAAAACAAACTCCTCCACTAGGGTAAAAGGACCCAACAAAATTGCTGTTGGCTGGGGCAGCCTGCTTTTATTCCTTTATCTGGCCCCACCCACATCTTGCTGATTGGTCCATTTTACAGACAGCCGATTGGTCTGTATTACAGAGCACTGATTGGTCCATTTTACAGATAGTT
>NW_016805791.1:0-719 GCF_001698545.2 Rhinopithecus bieti
TCTCAAACAAGAAAGAAGCTTTCTGAGAAACTGCTCTGTGATGTGTGAATTCAACTCACTGAGTTACTCCTGTATTTTGTGGAGCCGTTGGCTAGCCCGGTTTTTGTGGAATCTGAGAACAGATATTTCAGATCCCTTTGAAGACTACAGGGCCAAAGGAAATATCCTCCATTAAAAATGAGAAAGAAGATTTCTGAGAAACTTCAGTGTGATCTGTGAATTCATCTCACAGAGTTACACCTTTCTCCTCATGAAGCCATTCGCTGAGATTATTCTAGTGGAATTTGCAAAGTGATATTTGGGAGCCCAGTGAGGGTTATGGTGAAAAGGAAATCTCCTCAGATAAAACTGGAAGAAGCGTTCTGAGAAACTGCGTTGTGACCTGTGAATACAACTCACAGTGTTACACTTCCCTTTTCATTGATCCGTTTGCTAACACTCTTTTCTTGAAATCTGCATTGGGATATTTCTTAGCACAATGAAACATATGGAGACAAAGGAAATATCCTCAAATAAAAAATAGAAAGTCGCTATCTGAGAAACTTCTTTGTGATATGTGAATTCATCTAACTGAGTTACAACTTTGTCTTCACGAAGCAGTTTGCTAACACTGTTATCGTGGAATATGCAAAGTGATATTTGGGAGCACATGGAGGCACATGGTGAAAACGAAAAAATCCTCAGATAAAATCTAGAAAAAAGCTTTCTGAAAATTCCTT
>NW_016805792.1:0-349 GCF_001698545.2 Rhinopithecus bieti
GTGACACATGTCCTGTGTGTGTGTGAGGACACATGTCCTGTGTGTGGGTGTGAGTGACACATGTCCTGTGTGTGTGTGAGGACACATGTCCTGTGTGTGGGTGTGACACATGTCCTGTGTGTGGGTGTGAGTGACACATGTCCTGTGTGTGTGTGAGGACACGTCCTGTGTGTGGTTGTGAGTGACACATGTCCTGTGTGTGAGGACATATGTCCTGTGTGTATGAGGACACATGTCCTGTGTGTGTGTGAGGACCCATGTCCTGTGTGTGGGTGTGACACATGTCCTGTGTGTGAGGACACATGTCCTGTGTGTGGGTGTGAGTGACACATGTCCTGTGTGTGTGTGA
>NW_016805794.1:0-463 GCF_001698545.2 Rhinopithecus bieti
TAAGAAACTAATTCAAAACTGCACAACTACATGGAAACTGAACAACTTGCTTTTGAATGACTACTGGGTAAATAATGAAATGAAGACAGAAATAAAGATGATCTTTGAAACCAATGAGAACAAAGATACAATGTACCAGAATCTCTTGGATGCATTTAGAGCAGTGTGTAGAGGGAAATTTATAGCACTAAATGCCCACAAGAGAAAGCAGGAAAGAGCTAAAATCGACACCCTAACATCACAATTAAAAGAACTAGAGAAGCAAGAGCAAACAAATTCAAAAGCTTGCAGAAGACAAGAAGTAACTAAGATCAGAGCAGAACTGAAAGAGATAGAGACACAAACAGAACTTCAAAAAATCAATGAATCCAGGAGCTAGTTTCCAGAAAAGATCAACAAAATTGATAGACCGCTAGCAAGACTAATAAGAAAAGAGAAGGATCAAATAGATGCAACAAAAAAT
>NW_016805795.1:0-5476 GCF_001698545.2 Rhinopithecus bieti
ATATTTTATAAATTTTCTAGGTTGATATTTGTTTTGTTTGCTTTTATATTTTACTTAATACTGGATCTGAATTCACTTCACCATAGGCTGTTATGGTTATCCTAATAGATATGAGTTTTAATAGTTTTTTTACTCTTTGATTCTTATATCTTTCTCCTTTTCACACAAGTAATTTTCATTTTACTATTTTAAATAATATATATAGTATCATAAGATTTTATACTGCTATGTTTAGATAAATACATGCTATATTTTTAAGTATAAATTATTTTTATCTGAAATATATTTTCATATCTGGTTAATCATATATTTTCCCGTTTTTCTCTTTTAAATGTATTATTTTTTATCTTGCATATAAAATTTATAATTGCATTACCAACTTTGAAATCATCTTTAAATTTTGCGTTCCATTGTTTGACAACAGCAAACTTTGGAGATGTTTTAAATCCTTTTCCCCACACTGGTGTTATTGTGTAGCTTTTGGTTAGTCAAAGCTCACTTTTCACATTACAGTTCTATAGTTTTATGACACTTAGGTTTTAGAATTTCATTGTAAAGGGTATTTCTATTTTTTATATCATTAATTTAATATTCTTTTTGATATTTAGTTATTCTTGGATATATAAGTTGCTATCGTATATTTAGACTATGACTAACTGTTTTTTATCAAACTCTTATTAATTGTAATTTTCTTATTTTCTCAGTTTTTCTAGATGTTATGATACTATTTCATATCTTAATGGTTTAGTAACTAAATTGATCTTCAAATACTACATCCATTAAAGTTTTCTATTGAATATTTTATATGAATCAATTGGATAATATTACATTTGTGAATTAATACAGTATCCTCATAGGTTTCTCCTACCAAAGATAACCTCTATACCTTTGCAATATTCATCATCTTCATGTGTTCTGAAATTTTATGTTTTAAAATGCCTCAGGGGGAATATGGGAAAATAGCAGAGTAGAAAGCATGAGGAATCGGTCTTCCCACCTACACAATAGCATGGACAAAATCATTCTGTCTGATGTAACTATTTTGGAATTCTGGAATCTATTAAAGGCTTGCAACTTCAAAAGAACGCAATTTTGGTCAATTTAAGCTCTTCGCACAGTATTAGTTCCCCAGCCCTGTGACAGGCAGCTGTGCACTTGTTCCCGGAGAAACCTGCACACAACTTACACGAGCCAGGATGACGAAAAAGATTCTGTCTCCCTCCTCCAAATCTTGAGGTCCTGTGCACTGATCTTTGACTGCTGCTGTATGTATCTCACAGAGGTACGGGAAGATAGGCAGCCGTTGTTATTGCCCCCTTTATCACTGTTACAGTTTCTCCCCCTCCAGGCAGAAGTGACTTCTTGAGGATTTAAAGAACCAGCATCATTTTTCTTTCCTTCATTTCTCTCTCTCTCTTTTGTGGGGGGTACAGAGACAGAGGTTAAAGACTAGGACATTCAAAAGGAATGGAATATACGAAGGAAATTAGAATGTGACTACATATGCTCAGGGAAAGGTATGAAGACAGAAAAAACTGAGAAAGCATAAATTTATGCCACAGGCTGATATTTGACATACAGATCCTACAACAATCAAGAAATAAAAACAATGAAGATAATAAGAGAAAGCAACAATCTCTGGGGAAAGAGAAAGATAAATTTAAGAGTTACCACATTATTAGATTCAAATATCAGTTTTCAACAAAAAAATTACGAGACTTACAAGAGAGAGCCAGGCATGCTGGCTCATGCCTGTAATCCTAGCACTTTGGGAGGCTGAGGTGGGAAGATCACTTGAGCCCGGGAGTTCGAAACCAGCCTGGGCAAACATGGCAAATCCCCAAATTTACCAAAAACACAAAAAATTAGCCGGTCTCATAACCCAGTGTGTAAATAAATAAATCGATAAAAATCCAAAATAAAATAATTTAAAAAAAAACAAGACAGAAAATTATGACCATTGAAAGAAAAACAATCAATATAAACCGTTTCTGAAAATGTCCTGCAGGCTAATTTACCATATAAAAACTTTAAAATAACTGTTGAAAGATATTCACAGAACTAAAGAAAGATGTAGAAAAAGAGAAAATGATACATGGACAAAATGAAACTGTCAATAAAGAGATTTTAAAAAGCTGAAAAAAATTGAAAAAAATTCTGGAGCTGAATGTTACAATAACTAAATTTTTATTTTAATTGGAAAGAAGGATCCAAAGACAGATCGAAGCAGGTAGAGGAAAGAATCAGCAAAATCAAAGATTTTACAATAAAAATTATTGAGATAGAAGAACAAGAAGAAAAGAGAATACTGAAGAAGTAAACAAAGCCTAAGGGACATGTGGAACATCATCAAGAGGAATAAATACACATGCAGGTAGTCCCAGAATGAGAAGAGAGAAAGAGGCAGACAGACTATCTGAAGAAATAATGACTGAAATTTTCCAAATTTTATGGAAGATAAATATAAACATCCAAGATGCTCCACAAACTTATATAAGATGAACTCAAAGAGACCCACACCTTGACATATTATAATACGTTTGAAAGACAAAGACAATGAGAGAATCTTGAAGGCAGTAAGAGAGAAGCAACTTGTCACATACAAGAGATCTTCAGTAAGATTATCAGTAGATTTCTCATCAAAAACTTTGGAGGATAGAAGGCAGTGGGCCAACATATTCAAAATACTAAGGAAAAAAAAAAAACTGTCAACCAAATTTGATATCCAATAAAAAAGTCTTGACCGGCACGGTGGCTCACGCCTGTAATCCCAGCACTTTGGGAGGCTGAGGTGGGCAGATCACGAGGTCAGGAGATCGAGACCATCCTGGCTAAGACGGTGAAACCCCATCTCTACCAAAAATACAAAAAAGTAGCCAGGCATGGTGGCGGGCTCCTGTAGTCCCAGCTACTCGGGAGGCTGAGGCAGGAGAACGGTGTGAACCTGGGAGGCGGAGCTTGCAGTGAGCACTCCAGCCTGGGTGACAGAGCGAGACTCCGTCTCAAAAAACAAAAAAAAAGAAAGTCTTACAAAAGTGAGAAATTATGACATTTTCAGTTAATTGAAGAAGGAGTTTGTTCCACTATAGCTGACCTGAAAAATATGCTCTGGGAAATTCTGCAGGGTAAAATGAGAAGAAACTAGACAGTAACTCAAATACATATGAAGAAATGTAAATCTCAGTAAAAGTAAATATATGGGCAATTATAAATGTTAGTAATATTATAACAAGGGCTTGTAACTGTACATTTTTGTTTTCTACGTTATTTAAGAAACTAATGTTATGAGAGAAAAACACTGACTTTCTGAGAGGCACACTGACAGACCTAACTTCAAATGATAGATAAAGAAAATGTATTCCTTGGGTGATCACATTTTCTCCATCTGCTGCATTATATTACAAACCTGCTTAATTTGCTTTTCAAATGCTAGCTAACAGCTGGGCTAAACGTTTTCGTATTTCCTTTTTGTGGTCCAAAATTTGTATGTTGCCTTTTAAATGGAATTATCTGTTTGAAATAATAAAAATAAAATCACACAATGCTAAACTATATTAATAATTATGTACATTATATTGTAAATAGGTGTTAATTTTATATGATTTATGTAGATTAATAATATAAAAAATGAGCATATTGTTGTACTTCCATGCAGGCTTTAAATAAACCAGACCAAAAAATATGTAATTGCTGTATCACATGTGTAAATATTTTTAATGTGCCATGATCAAAGTTAATATTATTAATATGTCAAACTTCATAAAGATTTGATAAAAACTTTGTATGAATTCAGAACTTTTAAGAATTTTTTTCTTCGACAAGAAGATATACAATAAAATAATTCAATGTGTTTCAAAATATGTCTTTGCCTTTTAAAAAACTCTGATCTTAGGCAAAATGTTAAAATGTTTTGAGATTATATATAAAATGTTCATGTGTTATGAATTATAGACAGTTTTTAGAAATGCCTCTTATAGAAATCCCTTTCCTAGATTTTCTAACATATATAAAGTTAATAATAATTTCATGAAGTATGCTAGTGATTTGTAAGCTGAGCAGATGTTATGATTCTAGGACCTTTCAAAGCTACTTCAGCGAAACATACAGTAGTCAAATATCCCCAATATTAATAATTACTATACAGACACTCATATTATGTACCAATAATTTTTATAGCATTTTATAGTAGTTATCATATTTTCCTAAAAATAGTAAGTTTAAATATGCATTTGTTAAATACAAAAATAGATGATATAAATTTCACTTCCTGGAAGTTCTAAAAACATCTGTGGTATTGGAAGCCAAATTTGCTTGAATCTCGAGTTTTGAACAACTCACTCACTGAATCACTGGCCCTGAAAATGGACTTCTAGGCTCACACCATGTGATGCCAGAAGCTATTGCCCCAGCCCTGGGGACTTTGTTTATCTAGACTTGAGAAAGAGGATCTGCCATGCAGAGGCAATAAAGGTTCCGTTGACATACAGACTGAGGTGGAGTACAGAAACCTCCTGTGGGGACATGCTTAGATAAGGCTAAACACAGTTTCTCTATTCCTTTCTCAGATAGCATAGATACCTCTTTTTCATCCTGAAGTTTCAGCTGCCCTGCATTATTCTTGTTCACAAAGCTGAGCTGGGGGGTCGCTCTCTTCTAGCAATGCCATTAGGATTAAATGAACAGTGTTCTGTTTTTCAAAGTTGAGACTTCACATACAGAGATTCAACAATTTAAATAAAATTGTTTTTCTCCAATGCTTTCTGTGTAAGGGCTTCTACCAGTTACTTATGAATTCAGGAATAGATTTTTGTATCTCCCTGGGCTACAATTTTAACCTGCATTTGTGGAGTTTTTTAATCAAATGTTTCTCTCTGCTCCCTTTTGCATTTCCCAGTTCCAGCATTTCAGAGAAGAGATTTAGCCTTGGTTGACAGGCTTTAGAAGTCACTATCTGTAAGTCTTAGACTGACACAAGATCTTAGCTCAGCTTTCATAGAATTCTTTTCTACTCAGTTGTTATGACAGATAAGGATAGCAATTGGAGGTATTGCTAAGAAGCTGGGACCGGTACAGAGCTGCTATGTAGGCATTTAAACATCTAGGTCATCAGGGCATCTGGATTGCATGGATAGGTCACAGAGCTAGTGGCTTCCATCGGCAGAGAAAAAATACAAACATATTAAGATCAGAAGCTGCACGCACACCAGGTGGAAGGAGTCATTTCTCATCACTGAGGTAACACTAATGTTAGCCTGGACTTAGGTGAAGATAATTCTGTCTACTCCAAATTTTACTTGTCCTGTTTAGGTAGTTAATGAAAATATGTCACAAGTTAAGTCACTAAAATCATACAGGAGTCAGCCCAAACATCCTATCTTTCAGAAAAAAATTACCTTGTTCTAACAGAGTAGGTTATGTTCCTTTATTATTTGCTTTCATGTCACACTGTGTATATTATTACTATCTCAGTTCTCCC
>NW_016805796.1:0-766 GCF_001698545.2 Rhinopithecus bieti
CAACCCCGCTGCAGCCCCGCTCTGCAAACACGCACAGTGCCCGGCTCCCCGCCCCCACCCCGCGCCGGGAGCCGCGGCATGGCTGCATTGTAGCCGCCCTAGCTACACCCCCACGCGCGCCCCGGGCCCCGAGACCCCCTTGGATGGGGACGACCTAAGATCGCGAGGAAGGAAGGAGAGGAAGGAAGCCGCCGCGGGAGGGGGAAAGAGGAAGCGCGGGGGGGAAGGCCACCAGCACCAAGCATGGCCGGGACTGCTGCAGAACCACGTGGGTCTGTTTGCAATTTACAAACGTTGCGACTCGCTCGCCTGCAGCGGACAAAAGTGGCCGGGGCCGCTTGGGGCCCCCATGCTCCAAGGGAGGAGGGTCCCGGGGAGGCGCGAACCCGGCGCGTGGGGCTGCAGCCGTCCCGGCAGCTAAGAAAGGCTAGCGGGGTCGGCGGCGCGGGCCATGCGTGCGCACACGCGCGCCCGCCCGGGCGGGCTGGCCGGGGGCTGCAATGGTAGGAAGGGGGTGGGGGAAGGAGGAGTACACACCTACAGAGCCCTCCTATCACTTCTTTCTCTGTTTTCCTGAAATGTTGCAAAGAGGGCACCTTCTGAGTGGGCACCATGAAATACTCCATAGCGATCGGCCCCCCTCCTCTGCACGAGCCAGGTCCCGCGATCAGCCGGAGAATGCAAGATGGAAATCCGAATCAAAGGGCAGCGCCGGACGGAGGTGCAGAATCGGCCGGTCCCAGATGCTGGCGGCGGCGGCGGCGGC
>NW_016805797.1:0-202 GCF_001698545.2 Rhinopithecus bieti
TATATATATATACACACACATATACACACAGATATATATACACACAGATATATATACACACACACACATATATACACACACACAGATATATATACACACACATATACACACACACACAGATATATATACACACACACATATACACACACACATATATACACACACACATATACACACACACACACATATATACACACACACA
>NW_016805798.1:0-2200 GCF_001698545.2 Rhinopithecus bieti
CTGTATTATTTTCTTAGTGGCTATTCTAGTGATGACAATATGCATTTTAATTTAATGCAGCCATCTTTACTACTAATTTCATCCGGTAAACTTTTCGGAAATATAGCTCTATTTTCTTCCCCCAACTTATGCCATTTTGTCGTGTTACATATTTTATAAATTCAACAATAGTTCTCATTGCTTTGTGTCTTCTAGCCAAAAGAAGAAAATACATTGTCTTTTATGTAAAATTTATCCACAAATTTTACTTTTTATAATACTAATTTCTTTCAATGGATTTGAGTCACTTTCTGGTATCATTTCTTTGAAGCCTTTAGGTTTTCTTCAGCTTTTAAGGCAGGCTGGCTATCAATACACTTTCTTGGTCTTCATTAATCTGAGAATGTCTTTATTTTGCATTTACTTTGAAGAACAGTTTTGCTAGCTGTAGAATTCTAGATTCAGTTCCTTTTCTTCCAGCATGTCAAATACATTGCCACTGCCTTCTGGCCTCCGTTGTTTCTGATAAGTCAGCTGTTAAACTGTTGTTCCTCTATATGAGAATATTTTCTTGCTCCTTTCAAGAGCTTCCCTAACAGTTTCACTATAAAGTCTAGATGTCGTTCTATGTTTACCCCAGGCTTTACTGAAACCTTGTATTTGTAGGTTTTTGTTTGTTTGTGGTTTAAGAGACAGGGCTCACTATGTTGCCCAGGCTGGTGTCTTAACTCCTGGGCACAAACAATCCTCCTGCCTCGGTCTTCCAAAGTGCTGGAATTACAGGTATGAGCCACTGCACCCAGCCATGTAGGGTATTTTAAGTCAAACTGAGGGAGTTTTCAGCCATTACTTCTCCAAAGATTCACCCCTCTTCTAAGACTCCCATTATACATGTTGTTATGTTTGATGTTGTCTCACAAATTTCAACACAAAGATTATCTATAATGAAATGGGGCCTCCTCCTTATGAAGCACTTATTTTTGTTCCATTTACTTTTAAAATCTTAGTTCAGTACCAATATCAAGAAAATGTATATTTTCTTCCTTTTAGAAATAGAAGAGGGGCATAGTACTTCAGACTTTTGTTCTGCATACATAGCATATGATGTGACAAAAGTGAAATAGTAATACAGTAATGACCTGGTATGGAATGAAATGAGTTACTGCTTCCAGTTACAATATATGAATTTCTTCATATACAGTGACTAGAAGGGAGAATGAAGGTAGAACAGTGGTGTTCCTCTTCAGGAACAGACAATATTTATAAAACCTTAAATGTAATCTTTAATGAAAAGATATATGCATTATAAAAAAAGGGGTCATAATGAGTGATGTGGAGATGGCTACATATACTTTCCTAAGAATTCCACATCTTTTATCATACAGATTTCAAATGCTTTTTGGCAACATAAGCACTTTAAAAGAATTGAGCTACATCAACTAAATGACAATAAATATAATTAGTTCTTCATCATCACAATAAGACAACGATTAAAATATTTTACCTCATATAGTCAAAATACTAATCTTTTCATTTACAAATTTGTAGGCAAATGTGTAATTACCAAACAACGTATAGTACAGAAACAAGAAAAATGTTAAGTCTAGTTATGACAGTTTTTTTCTAATAGACAAAACTGTCAACAATTTATTATAAAAAACCTATACAATTAATAAATACTTGATCAAAAGTCTTTAAAAATATATTCATAATGAAATGTGTAGAAAGAGATTTCAAAGTCATAGCAGTTACTACTATTACAATATTTAATCATTTTTACAATAGGTCTGCTGGTCCATTTCAATTAAATTCATTCTCAGAACCATCACATATCTTGCTGAATTTCACTTAAAGCAAAAGCAAGTTGCTTAATTTTGCTTCCATTGTTCTTTTGTTCTTGCACGTTTCTTCCAAAAGTTCACGCATTTCTTTTCAATTTGATGGACCTAAATTGACATGTAAATTTTACATTTTAATTTCTTAAAGAAAATGTATTTTTAAAATGCATTCTGAAAGAAAAGGTCCACAATTTATTCTTACACATTTTGAAATTTGTGATGTATTTGAAGAAATGACAGTAAAATGTAACTTGCTCAAATGCTAACAGGAAAAATACAGTGTTTATACAGTATACAAAGTACTTTCATGCATTAATGTATTATCTACTTAGTTTTCATAAACTTCTTGTGAAAAAGACATGGCTCTCTCTCTCTCTCTCTCT
>NW_016805799.1:0-1959 GCF_001698545.2 Rhinopithecus bieti
TGCACTGAGGCGTACGGTGAAAAAGCAGATATCCTCAGATGAAGACTACAAAGAAGATTTCTGAGAAACTGTTGTCTGATGTGTGAATTCCTCTCACAGAGTTACACTTTCTTTTCATTCAGCAGTGTTATCACTCTTTTTGGGAATCTGAGAATTGATATTTTCTATCGCATTGAAGCCTATGCAGACAAAGGAAATATCCTCAAATAAAAACTAGAAAGAAGATTTCTGAGAAACTTCTTTGTGATGTGTGAATTCACCTCACATGATTACACCTCTCTCTTAATGAATGACGTTCCTAACACTGTATTCACGTATATGAAAAGTGACATTTGGGATAGCACTGAGGCATTATGTGAAAAAGGAAATATCCTCAGATGAAAACCAGAAAGAAGCGTCCTGAGAAACTGATTTCTCATGTGTGAATTCATCTCACAGAGTTAAACTTTGGTTTCATGAATAAGTCTGTTACCAGTGTGTTTGGGGAATCTGAGAAAGGATATTTTGATTGGCATTGTAACCTACGGGGACAAGCGAAATATCCTCAAATAAAAACTAGAAAGAAGCTTTCTGATAAAATTCTTTGTGATGTGTGAATTCACCTCACAGAATTACACCTTTCTCTTCATGAAGGATTTTCCTAACAATGTATTCCTGTAATCTGAAAATTGATATTTTGGAATGCACTGAGGCCTATGGTGAAAAAAGAAATATCCTCACATGAAAACTAGAAAGAAGATTTCTGAGAAACTGTTCTCTGTTGTGTGAATTCGTCTCATAGTGTTACACTTTCTTTTCACGGAGCAATCTGTTACCACTGTTTTTGGGGAATCTGAGAAGGGATAATTTTTATCGCATTGAAGCCTACACGGACAAAGGAAATATCCTCTAATAAAAATGAGAAAGAAGCTTTCTGGGAAAATTATTTGTGATGTGTTATCTCACCTCAGAGAATTACAGCTTTCTCTTCATGAAGGAGTTTTCTAACACTGTGTTCCTGTAATCTGCAACGTGATACTTGGGAGTGTACTGAGGCATACGGTGAACAAGCAAGTATCCTCAGATGAAGTAAGGTTTCTGAGAAACTGTTCTCTGATATGTGAATTATTCTCACCGAGTTACACTTTCTTTTCAATGGGCACACTGTTATCACTCTTTATGGGGAATCTGAGAATTGATGTTTTCTATTGCAGTGAAGCCTACGTGGACAAAGGAAATATCTACTAATAAAAACGAGAAAGAAGCTTTCTGAGAAACTTCTTTGTGATGTGTGATTTCATCTCAAAAGATACACTTTTTTCTACATGAAACCCTTTGCAAACACTATTTCCTGAAATATGCAAAGTGATATTTTGGAGCGCATTGGGGCATTACGTGTAAAAGGAAATATCCTCAGATGAAAACCAGAAAGTGATTTGCTCCAGACGACCAACAGAGTAAGTGCTAGAGAACAGGCAAGTAGGCAGGGTAAAAGAAAACTTTATTAACTAGCCAATGTGAAGGAGGGGCGAGGATCACCGGTCTCTGGCGGCGGAGGCTGAGGAAGTCGCTCCGGCCTTCTCGGACGAGGTTCCTGGGTCCCACGAACGAGGTGGGGCTGAGGAAGTTTGCGCCACCCACCCGCCGGGAGCAGCTTTTATATCCTGGGCCTGGGAGTGGGAGGGCAGTGGGCGGGACATAGGCAGGTCGGGGACGGGGCGGTAGGCGCATCTAGGTAGGTTTCGATTTCCTCCATCAGACATCAGACTGCGCCTGCACAGTCGACCGGTGTCTTTCCCAGGTGCGGGAAAGTTGACAATGAAGAAACCAGAAATGCGCCATTTTAGTCCCTTTGCTCTTTTGTTCCCTCCCTCCCTCCATCCAGACAGTCCAACCTTTTATTGATTATAGTGATGAGGGCGTCATTGTCTGTCTAGCTGCTTCCTGCTGTTAGGGGGCTTTGTTATGAGGGTCTATGGT
>NW_016805800.1:0-766 GCF_001698545.2 Rhinopithecus bieti
TCTAGTTACTATCGGAGGATATTTCCATTTTCACCATTGGCCCCAATTGACTCCCAAAGATCCCTTTGCAGATTCCACGAAAAGAGTCTTAGCAAACTGCTTCCTGAGGACGAAGTTGTAACTCTGTGCGACGAATTCACAGATCACAAGGAACTTTCTCAGAAATCTTCTTTCTCGTTTTTAACTGATGATATTTCCTTTATCAACGTAGGCCTCAATGCCATCCAAAATAGCCCTTCTCAGGTTCCTCAAAAACAGTGTTAATGGCGTGCTCCATGAAACATAATTGTAACTCTGTGAGATGAATTCACACATCATCAAGAAGTTTCTAAGAAAGCTTATTTCTAGTTTTCATCTGAGGATATTTCCTTTGTCACCGTAAGCTTCATTTCACTCAGAAGTATCCTATTGCAGATTTCAAGAAAACATTGTTAGCAAACTGAACACTGAAGAGAAACGTGTACTCTGTGAGTAGCATTCACGTATCACAATGCAGTTTCTCAGAGGGATTTTTTCCAGTTGCTGTGGGAGGATATTTCCTTTTTCACCATAGCCCTCAAGGAGCTGCCAAATATCACTTTGCAGAATTCACGACAACAGTGTTAACAAACTGTTCGAAGAAGCGAAGGGTGGAACTCTGTGTGATGAAGTCACACGTCAGAAAGCAATCTCTCCGAAAGCTTCTCTCTAGTTATTATCTGAGGATATTTCCTTTTTCACAATGGGCCCCAATTGGCTCCCAAATATCATTTTGCAGATACCACAT
>NW_016805801.1:0-762 GCF_001698545.2 Rhinopithecus bieti
AACATGTACATGTATGTTTGTTGCAGGACTATTCACAATAACAAAGACATGGAATCAACCCAAATGCCCATCAGCGATAGACTGAATAAAGAAATTATGGTACATATATACCATAGAATACTATGCAATCATAAAAAGAAATGAGGTCATATCCCTTGCAAGGACATGGATGGAGATGGAAGCCTTTAGCCTCAGCAAACTAACACAGGAAGAGACAACCAAACTCCACATGTTCTTATTTATAAGTAGGAGCTGAACAATGAGAACATATGGTCACAGGGAGGGGAACAACACACACTGGGGCCTACCAGGGGGCACGAGGAGGGAGAGCATCAGGATAAATAGCTAATGCATGTGGGACTTAATACCTAGTGATGGGTTGATAGGTGCAGCAACCCACCATGATACATGTTTCCCTGTGTAACAAAGCTGCACATCCTGCACAGGTATCCTGGAACTTAAAATAAAATAAATAGAAATAAAGATCTATATGTTATTCACATTTTTCTTTACAAAGGTGAGAAAATTATACTATGTAGCTGTCCTATAAGAGGAACCAATTAAGTAAATTGTGATATATATCACAGTTGATTTTTATTCAGGTATTAAAATTGTAATTTTAATGATATAGAAAATACTTATATAGCATTAAGTGAAAACAGTATACAAAGTTGCATGTTTAGTACAATCTTAATTTTCACAAAATGTATAGAAAAGTTTGCAAGGAAATATGTCAAATGTGAACATTATTATTAGTTTTTT
>NW_016805802.1:0-1440 GCF_001698545.2 Rhinopithecus bieti
CCGGGTTTACACCGTTCTCCTGCCTCAGCCTCCCAAGTAGCTGGGACTACAGGCGTTGGCCACCTCGCCCGGCTAGTTTTTTTTTTTATTTTATTTTTTAGTAGAGACGGGGTTTCACCGTGTTAGCCAGGATGGTCTCGATCTCCTGACCTCGTGATCCACCCGTCTCGGCCTCCCAAAGTGCTGGGATTACAGGCTTGAGCCACCACGCCCGGCCGAGATTTAAATGTTTTTACCATGTATGTTGCAAATATGCTTTGATTGTTTGAATTCCTACTAATTTTTCTTTTTTTCATTTTTTTCATTTTTTTCTTTTTTTTTTTTTTGAGACAAGGTCTTGCCCTGTCACCCAGGCTGGAGTGCAGTGTGGCTCACTGCAGCCTCAACCTCCTGGGCTCAAGTGATCCTCCTGTCTCAGCCTCTCAAATAGCAGAGACTACAGGCATGCACCACCACACCAAGCTAATTTTTCGTTTATACTACAGATGGGGGTGTCACTATGTTGTCCAGGCTGGTCTTGAACCCCTGGGCTCAAGTGATCTGCCCACCTTGGCCTCCCAAAGTGCTAGGATTACAGTCATGGGCCACTGCACCCAGCCACCATTTTTGAGAGGTAGGAGGGAGGTGTTTGGTGTGTTTTTTAAAGCATCCCACTTCTTTTCGGATAAGGGAGGTGTTTTCGTCTGTTTTTGTTTTTTATTTTGTTTTGTTTTGTTGCCTGCATGGCAATCTTCATTAAGACTTTATCTTTAAAAGATCCCTGTGGACTAATATGAGAAGATATGTGAATCTGCTGAGCTTAGACTTTTTATATATTTTATCCACACATGAGACCCTCTCAGTTAAGTAATTGTATGAATTCTTTAATATACCTTTTAGTATTTGGCAGCGGGTTATATTATCTTATTTGCAGCTAGTTAGCCTTCAGTAAACTAAGTGCAGCATGGTGAGCCCTGTGGCCAGCTGGGCCTGAGCCACAACACTGCAGGAAGTCTGGTGGGTTGCTTCAGCTCACCACCTGTGTGCCCTCAAAGCAGCTGGAGAAATGGGCTTTTTGTCCCTGAGGCTGAGTTCAAATTAATTATTTTATTATTTTATTTTATTTTATTTTGTTTTATTTGAGATGGAGTCTTGCTCTGTCGCTCAGGTTGGAGTGCAGTGGTGCAGTCTCGGCTCACTGCAACCTCTGCCTCCTGGATTCAAGCAATTTTCCTGCCTCAACCTCCCAAGTATCTGGGATTATACAGGCACCCACCACCAAGCCCGACTAATTTTTGTATGTTTAGTAGAGACAGGATTTCACCATGTTGACCAGGTTGGTCTTGAACTCCTGACTTCAAGTGATCCACCCGCTTCAGCTTTCCAGAGTGCTGGGATTACAGGTGGGAGCCGCTGCGCCCGGCGCAAATTAGTTATTTTAGAGAATATTACTTTTTTTTT
>NW_016805804.1:0-766 GCF_001698545.2 Rhinopithecus bieti
GTTAGAATTTTTGCAAAGACTCTTTCAATGGTGTCTGACTTTAAAAAATTTATTTTACCTTTTCTGAGACTTTAATTATTCATCTGCAAAACTGGGGTAATAAGGAAACTTACCTCATGGTTATTGAGGATTAAAGAACACCATGATATCAATGTATAAATATTAGTTACTTCTAAATGAGTCCTGTCTTTGTGGTTTCCCTGAAAGAGCAGCAGCTCAAGCAACGGCAAGAACATTTTTTCAGAGCTGATACCATAGCCTTCCCTTGAACCTCAGTTCCCAGAGTTCTCTAAATTAGGAAATAAATACTTTCTATTTTCTTTTGTATACCCACTGTCATGATGAAACCAAGAAATCTAATTTTCAAAAGGCTCCATTTTCCTCCTTTTAAAAATAATGATTCTGTCCCCTTTTGCTGTTGTTGCTGTTGTTGGAAGATTGGTTGGGTATGTTCAATATATGAAAATAATTAAAAATGATAATAAAACCTCTAAGGCAATCACTTGTGCCAAACTTAGTAATCATTTCTTTGCCGATGCATTTTCAGATACCACTTACTCATGTGTTGAACGTGCCGCAATTCTCAGTCCTTTAGATGACAGTCCAAGAGATCTAAATTTATATACTGCTCATCTTATTGTCAGCTGTTGACTTTTTCAGTCAGTAATTTTTTACATGGAAAACTAAAACCTACTTTATTTCTTCTTCATTGTTTTTCCGTCCATTTAGTGAAAGATTTCTAATTCTCAATCCTGACTTTCCGGAA
>NW_016805805.1:0-372 GCF_001698545.2 Rhinopithecus bieti
AGAAAAGGACAGTCCCTTCAGGAAATGATGTTGGGAAAACTGGCTATCCTTATGCAGAAAAATAAAAATAGACACATCTCACACTACCTACAAAAATCAATTCAAAATGATCTTGTAGTTAAGTGTAAGACTCAAAACAGTAAAATTATTACAAGAAAACACAGGGGAAAGGCTTTATAACATTTTTTCTGGGCAACAATTTTTAGGATCGAACCATAAAAGTACATGCAACAATAGGAAAAGTAGAATTACATCAAATGAAAAGCTTCTGCACAGGCAAGGAAACAATTAACAGGGTGAAGAGACAACCTATGGAACGAAGGGAGAATGTTTACAAATGATTCGTCTGATAAGAAATGAATATGCAAAATG
>NW_016805806.1:0-957 GCF_001698545.2 Rhinopithecus bieti
TAAATATCATTTTATTTGACAATGCTTTCCATGTAATTTAACATATCAATAGCCTAATTAGTTTAATATTTTCTTTTTGATTTTTATTTTCTATGAGAATGACTTGTTATTTCTATTTATTCATTTATTTGTTTATTTATTTATTTTTTGAGATGGAGTCTCGCTCTGTCGCCCAGGCTGGAGTGCGGTAGTGCCATCTTGGCTCACTGCAAGCTCCGCCTCCTGGGTTCACGCCATTCTCCTGCCTCAGCCTTCCAAGTAGCTGGGACTACAGGCACCTGCCACCACGCCCGGCTAATTTTGTTTTTGTATTTTTAGCAGAGACGGGGTTTCGCCGTGTTAGCCAGGATGGTCCCCATCTCCTGACCTCGTGATCCGCCCTCCTCGGCCTCCTAAAGTGCTGGGATTACAGGCGTTAGCCACCTTGCCCGGCCTTATTTTTATTATTTTTGAGACAGGGTCTCACTATGTTGCTCAGGCTGGAGTACAGTGGTATGATCATGACTCACTGTAGCCTCAACCTCCTGGGCTCAAGTGATTGTCTCACCTCAGTCTCCTGAGTAGCTGTGACTACAGGCATTCACCACCATCCTTAGCTAATTTTTTTTAACTTTTGTAGAGACAGGGTCTCCCTATGTTACCCAGGCTGGTCTCAAACTCCTGGGCTCAAGTGATCCTCCTGCGTTGGCTACCCAAAGTGCTGGGGTTACAAGCATGAGCCACCGTGCCCAGCCAATATCTCTCTTTTATAAGGAGAGAGAGTAAGTCTTTTGAGATTTTCAGAGCCCATCTGGAATATAACAAATTTCGCTGGAGGTCAAAAAGACTTCATTTAAAATTTGATTTTTGGAAGTTTGTCAAAATATTAAAAGGTTTGAATGCTTGATTGAATAGGATCACAGATCACTATAAAGCAATACCTAGTTATCTATTTAAAGTGTCAAAAAATATTTTAAA
>NW_016805807.1:0-2682 GCF_001698545.2 Rhinopithecus bieti
CTCCACCTCCTGTAATGTGTGATGGTGAGAGAGGTGGGTGAGTGCTCACAGCCTGGTTATGGATGTGTGTGACCTTGCCTTTCAGATCTATTTTAGCATCAGTTTAAGAAGACGCTTCCTTTTCTTCTAGAAATTGCACCTGTAACCCTTTTTCTAGCAAATTCAGAAAGGCTGAGTAACTTTCCCAATAGCCCTGGTGGTACTGGGCTTCTACCCAGAGAAACATGGATAGAACTGTCAACCAGGCTAATGATGGTGAACGCTTGGAGAACTGGGGAACCTTTGTAATTCCTCATGTTGCTGATTTTTATTACCCACTGCCAATTCCCCATTGGATCAGTCTACATTTTGTGATATGAACACATGATTTGTGGATATTGGGAGACTGGGAGGGATGGTAGCAAATCTAATTTGTCACTAATTGAGCCAGTGTAGTTCAATCCTGTTAATTCTGTACTTTATTGAACTCTAAATCTATTCACATCTCATAAAACATTATTAATCTCTCTAGCTCTTTAAAATACAACAATATATGGCATGCTTAAGGCTTAGAAATTTGACAAAGAGCCCAAGAATAACTTTTCTCTGAATTCATGAAAAGCATTGATTAAGCTACTTTATGAACAAGAAATCTATAAGGAAAAGAAAATCTTCTTTACAAACAGTAAAGCTTAAGAGAAGTACTCTTAAGATTTGAGATGTAATTTTGCCTTTGAAATACCTTTTGTATGAGAATTTTAAAATCTCTAGTTTTTTTTAAAGTATATTGGAAGGGTAAATGCTAAATAAAGATTAGTGTAATTGTCTTAAACTCTGCAAAAGTTTGAAGCCTGTTGTAGAAAAACAAACTAGTAAGCAAAGATATGGTATGTTGTTGGGATGGCAAGCTGATGGTTAATAGAAAATTATCATGAATGAAATAGCATTATGATTCACCAGGGAATAAGTGTAAAGTGTTTCTTGGGATGATAGTGTTTTGCAGGAAAAAAAAATTGGGTTGCATTGGGATTATGTAAATAAGGGAGAGGAAGGCAGAGCCAAATCTGAAATTGTTATATTGGGGGATTGGGAATTATTATAGATAAGGCTCTGAGCATAGTGGGCTTAGAAAGAGTCCTGGGTTGAAGTTCAAACCTTCTCAGTCATTCCTGCTGAAACCTTGGCAAACTTATATAATTTATTTGCTTAGATTGCCATATATGTAAAACTGGCACAATAATACCTACTCCAGAGAACCACTGTGTAGATTATTAATAATGATGTAAGTATATTCCCTCCCTTTTTGCCCAGCATACCTTCTGTACATATGCCACTGCTTTTAGCACCCATTACAAATAATTTGGAGTCGGCCTCCTAGATTTGCCAAAAATGGAGCAATCTTTTTTTTTTTCAGTTCCTTTTTTTTTTTTTTTTTTTTTTTTTGAGATGGAGTCTCACTCTGTCGCCCAGGCTGGAGTGCAGTGGCCGGATCTCGGCTCACTGCAAGCTCCACCTCCCAGGTTCACGCCATTCTCCTGCCTCAGCCTCCCAAGTAGCTGGGACTACAGGCGCCCACCACCACGCCTGGCTAATTTTTTTGTATTTTTAGTAGAGACGGGGTTTCACCGCATTCGCCAGTATGGTCTCGATCTCCTGACCTCGTGATCTGCCCACCTCGGCCTCCCAAAGTGATGGGATTACAGGCGTGAGCCACTGCGCCTGGCCAGTTACCTTCTTGATTTGCCCCTTTATTTGTTGAGGGAGGGTACCAATTACAATTTTTAGCGATTCAAATGGATGCTTTCATTATTTCCCAAAATAACATTATAATAATATCCCCTTCTCTTAAAAAGTCACCTTAAATCTTAAACGACATTTTACTAATTCATACCAGTAGAATTGGCATTTACAAATAGGATATGAAATTATGTGGAATCTATTATCCACTCTTCTGAGACAAGTAGTTAACATGAGTAATATTTTTCATTGCCACAAAAGTGGTTGTATAATTCTCTTTTCGTGCGCTTAATTGGGGGTGGCTGTAATAATATAGTGATTCAGCCTGGTTGGGAATATTGTGTTTAATTATATAATCTGATTGAAGAAAAGCTCCTTTCTTCAGATTTGGGTACAGGAATGCAGGCTAGATAAATTTGATATTCTTTCTAGAATATGTCTTTAATATTTTATATATTTAATCTTTTCCATGGCCATTTGTTATAAGAATTCTGGCACTGTTTATCATCTTATAATATCTAGAATTTTATTTTTTATGTTTTATTTTTTTGAGATAGGATCTTGCTCTGTCACCCAGGCTGAGTGCAGTGGCGTGACCATAGCTCACTGCAGCCTTAAACTCCTGTGTTCAAGTGATCCTTCTGCCTCAGCCTCCCGAGTGTGTACCTAGGTCAACAGGTACACACCACCATGCTGGGCTAATTTTTTTTTTTTTTTTTTGGTAGCGACAAAGTCTCATTCTGTTGCCCAGACAGGTATCGAACTCCTGGCTTCAAATGTTTTTGCCGCCTTGGCCTCCCGAAGGTCTGGGATTACAGGATGAGCCACAATGCCTGACCCTGAATTTTTAAAAGTACCTTGTAATATTGACACAAAAATTCACCCCAGAATTAGTTGAATTATACATGTGAAAACATAGGTGATAATTTTTGAGAGGAAATATTAACAAATAGTAAATAATAATAA
>NW_016805808.1:0-958 GCF_001698545.2 Rhinopithecus bieti
TTGAACAATGAGATCACTTGGACTCAGGAAGGGGAACATCACACACCGGGCCTATTATGGTTGGGGGGGATGGCATTGGGAGTTATACCTGATGTAAATGACGAGTTGGTGGGTGCTGATGAGTTGATGGGTGCAGCACACCAACATGGCACAAGTATACATATCTAACAAACCTGCATGTTGTGCACATGTACCTTAGAACTTAAAGTATAATAATAATAAAAGAAAAAAAAGAAAATATTTTGTGATATGTGGATTCATCTCACATAAGTAAACCTTTCTTTTAATTCTGTAGGTTGGAAACACTGTTTTTGTAGAATCTGTGAAGGGACATTTGGGAGCCCATAGACGCCTATAATGAAAAACAGAATATCCTGTCATTAAAACTAGAAGGAAGCTACATGTAAAAATGCTGTGCAATGTGTGGATTCATCTCACAAAGTTAAACCTTTATTTTAATTCAGCAGTTTTGAAACACTGATTTTGTAGAATCTGTGAAGGGACATATGGGAGTCCACTGAGCCCTATAGTAAAAAAACAAATATTCCCAGAAAAAAACTAAGAAGAAGTAATCTGTAAAAATGCTTTGCTTTGTGCAGATCTAAGTCAGAGAATTAAACCTATCTTGTGATTCAGCAGGTTGGAAACACTCTTTTTGTAGAATCTGCGAAGGGACTTTTGGGAGCTCTTTGATGCCTATAGTGAAAAACCAAGTATCTCATGATAAAACCTAGATAAAAGCTATCTGTGGGAACACTGTGAGGTGGAGATGCATCTCACAGAGCCAAACCTTTCTTGTGATTCATCAGGTTGGAAACCTTCATTTTTTAGAATCTGAGACGTGGGGTTTGGGAGCCTTTTGAGGCCTATAGTGAAAACTGAATATCCTGTGGCAAAACCAGAAAGAAGCTATCTGTGAATACACTTTCTAATGCGTGGATTCATCTCACGGAAGTAA
>NW_016805809.1:0-1923 GCF_001698545.2 Rhinopithecus bieti
CGGCCTCCCAAAGTGCTGGGATTACAGGCTTGAGCCACCGCGCCCGGCCTAAGACCCTGTCTTAAAAACAAAAGTTATACTTACAAGCCCTAAACCCCAATATGGTCATATTTGGACACAGACCTCTTAGGAGATCACGTACATTTATAAAGGAGACCCTCATAATGGGATTAGTAAGAAGAGAGAAAGAGAACTTTGTCTCTCCAGCATGTGAGGACAAAGCAAGATGGCATCTAGCTGCAAGCCGGGAAGATAGCCTTCACTAGGAACAAAATTGCTGGCAGCAAGATTTCAGACTTCCCAAGCTCCAGAACTGTGAGAAACAAATTTCTGCTGTTTAAGAAACTGAGTTCACGGTATTTTGTTATATCAGCCTGAGCTAAGTCACCCCAAGAGTCTTCACATTAGCCATATATTATCGTAGAAGTGCTGCATTTGGTTCTACCTGGAATGTCTCCAAATCTTCTACTCTTCTTCTTGGACCCATTGTGAGAATAGGTTTGCTTCATAGGCAACTGCTGGTGATTGTGGTAATAGCCTAACAACTAGGGACAAAAAAGAAACTTTTCTTTTTTCTTTTCTTTTTTTTTTGAGATGGAGTTTGCACAGGCTGGAGTGCAATGGCGTGATCTTGGATCGCTGCAACCTCTGCCTCCTGGGTTCATGCAATTCTCCCCCTTTAGTTTCCCAAGTAGCTGGGATTACATGTGCACTCCACCACACCCGGATAATTTTTTTTTAATTTTTTTTTTTTTTTGAGACAGAGTTTCACTCTTGTTGCCCAGGCTAGGGTGCAATGGTGCAATCTCAGCTCACCACAACCTCCACCTCCCAGGTTCAAGCAATTCTCCTGACTCTGCCTCTCGAGTAGCTGGGATTACAGGCATGTGCCACCACGCCTGGCTAATTTTGTATTTTTAGAAGAAATGAGGTTTCTCCATGTTGGTCAGGCTGGTCTCGAACTCCCGACCTCAGGTGATCCTCCTTCCTCGGCTTCCCAAAGTGCTGGGATTACAGGCGTGCGCCACCGCGCCTGGCTCACACCCGGATAATTTTTGTATTGTTAGTTAGAGATGGGGTTTCAACATGTTCCCAGGCTGCTCTTGACCTCAGGGGATCCACCCGCCTCGGCCTGTCAAAGCACTAGGTTTACAGGTGTGAACCACCGTGCTCAGCCTCATATATATATATAAATTTTACTTTCTTTTTCTTTTTTTTTTGAGATAGAGTCTTGCTCATCGCCCAGGCTGGAGTGCAGTGGCGCGATCTTGGCTCACTGCAAGCTCCGCCTCCCGGGTTCACGCCATTCTCCTGTCTCAGCCTCCCAAATAGCTGGGACTACAGGTGCCCGCCACCACGCCCGGCTAATTTTTTGTATTTTTAGCAGAAACAGGGTTTCACCGTGTTAGCCAGGATGGTCTCAATCTCCTGACCTCGTGATCCGCCCGCCTCCGCCTTCCTAAGTGCTGAGATTACAGGCGTGAGCCACAGTGCCCCGCCCTATTTTTCTTTTTTTAATAAAAATAAAGACTAGGTCTCACTGTGTTGCTCAGGGTGGTTATAGCCCAAGCTTTTGGGCTCAAGCGATCTACCCACCTCAGCCAACCAAAGTGCTGGGATTAAGGCCAAATGAAAGAAATTTAATGGTAGGCCGGGCGAGGTGATTCCAAATTTATACTTAGAGGTATAAATTTTGTAATCCCAGCCCTTTGGGAGGCAGAGATGGGTGGATCACATGAGCTCAGGAGTTCAAGACCAGTCTGGACAACATGGTGAAACCCCGTCTCTACTAAGAATACAAAAAATTAACTGGGCATGGTAATCCCACTCTCACAGTCATAGAAAGATTCTTTCTCTTTTTTTCTTTCTTTTTTTTTTTTTTTGAGGCGGAGTCTCACTGTCTCCCAGGCTGGAGTGCAGTGA
>NW_016805810.1:0-459 GCF_001698545.2 Rhinopithecus bieti
CCAGGTGACATCAGACACCGTGGACTGGACTTCTGAGAGGGCCAGTGTCTAAGTCATCTAGTCATGTGGTGACTGAACACCCATGTTGTTAGATAGTCCTGATTTCAGGTGGTTTATGTCTGGAGGACCATGCTCTGGGAGTTCTATCTGGAAAATAGGGCTTCTTAGCCACATTTGGCCTGTCTCCTCCTTAGATCTGAGGTGTCAGGGCAGGAGTCCTGACTGGGAGCTGAGTTGTGGGGACAGTGGGTGTTGATCTGTGGAAGTTGAGTTGTGAGGACAGTGGGAGTTGTGAGGATAGTGGGAGTTGTTAGGACAGGAGGTTTTGTTCTGTGGGAGCTGAGTTGTGAGGACAGTGGGTGTTGGTCTGTGGGAGCTGAGTTGTGAGGACAGGGGGTGTTGGTCTATGGGAACTGAGTTATAAGGACGGGGGTGTTGGTCTGTGGGAGCTGAGTTGTG
>NW_016805811.1:0-458 GCF_001698545.2 Rhinopithecus bieti
GTTCTCGGGCTCCACCCAATTCCTTGCTGTATAAGCTCTTTTAACTTTGGACAGATAGGTGGGGTAGGAAGCGATGAGGGAAAGGACTAATCAGTGAAGGAGAACTCTTGAGTCATTCAATAAGATTGATAGCAGTGGCAGTTTCTGTGAATTTTCTTGAGCAAAGGCGTGTCTCTAAACTGCTTACGATCTTGAACTTATTGGGACTGAAACAGGTGGGAGTGCGTTTCAGGAGGAGCCAAGATATTTGATCGTATTCCACTGCTTCAAGGCAGTGTTATTTCCATCAACAACCTGTGCAATGACACTGAGTGTTTATGCTCTCAGAGCATAAATACATAAAGGCAATAAACATGTCATATATACGTATACACATATTTATTATACAGAACCTATATATTAACATTTTATATATATATATATATATATATATATATATATATATATGTTAATAAACG
>NW_016805812.1:0-207 GCF_001698545.2 Rhinopithecus bieti
GTGTGTATATGTGATGGATGACTGTGTGTGTGTGTGTATATGACAGACACGTGTGTGTGTATGTCAGGAACACTGCCTATGTCTGTGTTGTGATGGACTTATGTGTGTGCATGTGAATACCTGTACGTATGGGTCTGTGATGTGTGTGACACCTCCGTGTGTGTGTACACGTGACAGGCACCCACACGTGGGTGTGTATGTGAAGGA
>NW_016805813.1:0-1957 GCF_001698545.2 Rhinopithecus bieti
AAAAAGGAGAGTATGGCTCGAGTGAAGTGAGGGAAGGGCAGAGTTGTAGAAGACGAAGTCTGAGAGGTGGCAGGTATCTTGTAAGCCATTTTAAAGATGTTGGTTTTACAATAAGGGAAGCGTCTGGAGGATTTTAAGCAGAGGAGTATATGACCTGACCTAGATTTTAAAAGGATGTTCCTGTGTTAAAAAAATAAAAAAATAAAACTGGGAGAACAGTTGTAAAGCTGTTGCCATAATTTAAGAAAGAGGTAAAGGTGGTTTAGACAAAGATGATAGCAACATAGGTGACCACAAATGGTTAAATTCTTGAAGAGAATTGTAGTAAGATAAATATTATATAAGACTGTCTCTGTTTTAAATTTATGTCAATAAAATCATAACTTACTTCCTTTAGAAAAAGAATTCCTGTATTGTTGTTTTCCATACTTTTCTTTCACGTGAGGACCATGGCCCTATATTTTTAATTAGGTCCTCCTAAAACAAAGTAGAATTAATGCTCATGGCTGAATTACCTGTAATTTTCCTGCTTTTTGTTTTGGTTTTGGTAAAATACTCCTATTTTGACAACTAGGAATTAACTGCATAATTGAGGGGAGAAATGGGACAAATAATTCAGTTTCTTTTACAAAGAAAGCCAGTTAACTTATTGAAGGTTTGAACAATCAGAGGAGAAGTTAAAAAGTACAGCTTAGAGCAGGAAGTCATTAACAGGTGATGTTTCCTATTATAGATACATAAAATAATGGCCTCGTAGTCCTTATTTTTATCCCTTTAATTCAAAAAGTATTTCCTAAATACTACATCATGTGCCTGAAGAACAACAATTATGCAATAAGAAACATTTTGGGCTGGACACAGTGACTCACGCCTGTAATCCCAGCACTTTGGGAGGCCAAGATGGGAGGATCACTTGAGGCCAGGAGTTTGAGACCAACCCTGGCAACACAGCAAAACCTCTTCTCTACAAAAAATAGAAAATGTAGCCGGGTGTAGTGGCATGTGCCTGTAGTCTCAGTTACTCAGGAGGCTGAGGTGGGAGGATTGCCTCTCTGCTTGAGCCCAGCAGTTTGAGGCCACAGTGAGCTATGATGGCACCACCGTACTCCAGCCTGGGCCACAGATTCAATCCCTGTTTCAAAACAAAAAAAAAATTTTTTAAGTTCTTTCTTTCCAGGCTGGGCGCAGTGGCTCACACATGTAGTCCCAGAACTTTGGGAGGCCAAGGTGGGTAGATCGCTTGAGTCCAGGAGTTTGAGACCTCCCTGGGCAACAAGGTGAAACCCTGTTTTACAAAAAATACAAAATTAGCCAGTTGTGGTGGCCCTTGCCTGTAGTTCCAGCTACTTGGGAGGCTGAGGTGGGAGGATCACTTGAGTCCAGGAGGTGGAGGTTGCAGTGAGCCAAGACTGTGCCACCACACTCCAGCCTGGGTGACAGAGTGAGACTGTCTCAAAACAAAACAAAACAAAAAACCAAAAAAAAGAAAAAAAAACAGGATGTTTTTCCAAAGATCAAGGTTATCTTTTGACTATAAGAATTCTGGCCAGGTGCGGTGGCTCACGACTGTAATCCTACCGTTTTGGGAGGCTGAGGCGGGTGGATCACGAGGTCAGGAGTTCAAGACCAGCCTGGCCAAGATGGTAAAACCCCATCTCTACTAAAAATACAAAAAAATTAGCCAGGTGTGGTGGCGGATGCCTGCAATCCCAGCTACTTGGGAGGCTGAGGCAGAGATCTGCTTGAACCCGGGAGGTGGAGGTTGCAGTGAGCCAAGATCGCACCACTGTACTTCAGCCTGGGCAACTGAGCAAGACTCCGTCTTAAAAAAAAAAAAAAAGAATCTTGAAGACAGGGTCCATATTTTATTCATATTTAAATCCCTAAAGTAGTTCTTCATTCACAATAAAGACTTCGTATATATTTGCTGATTTTGACAGAAGGTATTCATATTCTC
>NW_016805814.1:0-457 GCF_001698545.2 Rhinopithecus bieti
CTATGGCCTAGTCTTACTTTTTATCATTGTTTAAAAATGCCCTCTGGAATCATTTGTAGCTTAACCTCCCAAGTATATAGAGCAGGTTGATATGTCTACATTTGGGGTGATTCTCTTACAAGGACCAGGGTGCTGTGGGAGCTTCCAGTCTGCTGTCAAAACCCTTTGGGAAGGAATCACTTCTGAGTGAACCAAAGAACTGGATGGCTAGATGGATAGAAGGGAAGGGATGCAAGGGTGAATGGTTGGATCAATAGGTGAATGGATGTATGAATGGATGGAATGATAGGTGGATTGAAGCGAAAGAAAGCATGGATGAATGGATGGGTGAATGAATGCGTGGATGGATGGTTGGATGGATGAATGGATGGGCAGGTGGATGGAATATTGAGTGGATAGAAGGGAAAGAATTCATTGATAGATGAATCAATGGATGGATGGTTGGATGGATGAATGG